>NC_137033.1:59981030-60016030 GCF_032717465.1 Coenobita brevimanus
ATTTTAAAATTCTGGATAGCTGCTCTTTTGATAGTATAAGAATGTTAGAGTTTCTGTATATTAAATTATATTACCCCTAACTTAACAAGACTATATTATCCTTCCCCTTGAAATTAGCTTCATTCTGTTACCACTGTTTTCATCTTAAAACGCACATTAATATTTACCTGGTAGTGACTTTTCAATTGCTCAGCTCCTCAAAGCATATTAAATCCCTTGAGCCTCTCTCATCGCTGCAGTGTTACATCTGCTCTGCCATCGCTATTTCAATGGTCACTTTTCTTTCCAAGTCTGCCTGCTCCTGATCAGGGAAAGTGGGAGTGAATGGTTGATAGATAAATAGACTGATGACATATCGGTAGGGTCTTAATGATTTTCACCTAAGATGGTTTTAATGATATTCACATCGATATGTAGTCCTTTCAATCTTGCGTCCTTTCAACCCACAGCTTCATTCTCGACCTCCAGTTCTTTCGTTCCGCAGTTCGGCACCCAACCACTAGACTGCCACCTCACTCACTTTGTTGTAAAGGTTAATTGTCATCTTTTTTGGAGTCTTTCTGACCTGATGTGACCTTTTAACATGTTCAGTCTTGTCTGTCTATCTGTCTATTGCCAGAAGCCTTAATCCCGTAAGGGGTGGCCACAAACAAATCGCCTCCATGTCGCCCAGTTCCCCGCCGTTTCGCTGCCCTTTTCCCAGCTCACACCCCCGTCTCTCATATCTTGTCACGCCATATATTAATCTATTTGCTCCCTCCCGACAATTTCGTTCAGTATAAGGGACATTTTTCGTCAGTATAAGGGACATTCTTCTTCAGTATAAGGGACATTTTTCGTCAGTATAAGGGACATTTTTCCTCAGTATAAGGGACATTCTTCTTCAGTATAAGGGACATTTTTCTTCAGTATAAGGGACATTCTTCTTCAGTATAAGGGATATTCTTCTTCAGTATAAGGGACATTTTTCTTCAGTATAAGGGACATTCTTCTTCAGTATAAGGGACATTTTTCTTCGGTATAAGGGACATTTTTCTTCAGTATAAGGGACATTTCTTCAGTATAAGGGACATTTTTCTTCAGTATAAGGGACATTTTCCTTCAGTATAAGGGACAGTTTTCGGTGTGGAGAGGATGGATATGAATTTAATAAACTTCTTCACTAACCTACCAAAGCTATTAAAATACCTCAGTAAAATGGTCTGGTGACAGTCTAATTAACGTGATAAATTCTTCAGGGGAATGATGGAATTAGGGGCATAATTTGTGGCAAAGTGGCAGTTTCGTGTGAGATATTTTAGCGATTATCGATAATGACGCTAATTAACTCCACCTGCTTCCAGGAAACTCAAGGACGTTGTTGCTTGTTGTTGTTCTTGGTGGTGTGTGTGTGTGTGTGTGTGTGTGTGTGTGTGTGTGTGTGTGTGTGTAATTCACCGGGTCGGTCAGGATCACTTGATGGTCGTGATCGTCAGCTTTTACCCTCCCGGAAGGGAGCTGAGAGCTCATATAGTCCGATCTAAGGGCAAGGCTGTGACCTTCACACACGCACACACCCGTCCCCTTGCTCCAGGGGGACAGTAACCACCCACTTCGTCAGTGAAACTTTTCGCAACCTGAGCGAGGCTCGAACTCCCGTCCACCAGTTGGCAAGCGAGAACGTTACCACTGCACCAGCGAGCGGTGTGTGTGTGTGTGTGTGTGTGTGTGTGTGTGTGTGTGTGTGTGTGTGTGTGTGTGAGAGAGAGAGAGAGAGAGAGAGAGAGAGAGTTAGAGAGAATAATTACTGAGTTATTAAATATTACCTGGACTCCGCAACAACTCAGTCCAGAGAGAGAGAGAGAGAGTATAGATCTGTGACTGACTCATAGAACAAGTGAATGGGATAGATGAGAGGGAGAACTGAAGAACTTAAATTATTTCTCCCGTATTGCCCGTCTCACCCATTTACCGCAGTGTACGGTCATATACAGAACTCAGTGATTTTGTATGTGTAGGTATGGAGAAGGAACTGAGAGCGTCTTGGATGACGAAACGACGAAAATGAAGGTTTGTAATCACCACGCCCAAATAATTACATGAATACATAAATAAATAAATATACAAAAAAAGTAATGGATGTGGACAAGCAGCGTCCTTCGTGTAGGTGAAAATTGAACAACCAGGTTAACTGAGATTGAGCCTAGAGATGGAGTGAGAGGAAGAGGCAGACAGAGGACAAAATGGAGCGATGAATTCGGCTAATTGCTGGGATTGGATGGAACAGGTTAACAGCCAATAGGTCAGGTTTCGAGTGGTGAAAGATGGAAGTCCTTCGTTCGGTAATGGACTGACTCAATGATGTATCCGTTTCCATGCTCCTAAACCCGCATTCTCCTTGGTTGAAGCAGCACACTAACCCCTTTTTCTAAGCGATTTATTTTGTTTACCACATCTTATTGGCCCCTTCTGTATTATATAAATCCATCCAGTATCGTGTTACTCTGCCTAAATAACGTACGATAGGTCATTAGCCAGCCATATCCAAAATTAAATAGCCAAGGAAGAGGTGTTGCGACCTTCATGAACCGACAAGAAAACGATCCCTTGTGTACAAATGCTGCTCTGTGTGTGTGCGTGAAAATTTTGTGTCTGTTAGCGCGCACGTCCATGTGTGTGTGCGTGTATGTGAGAGAGAGAGAGAGAGGTGGGGGGTACGGCGTTATAAATTCATGACGCATGCAAAATACTGTGTGAGTGCTGTCAGCTCCCAGCATGTCGTAAACACATTAGGATGAAATTATTTATGCGCCTGTTAACTCAGGGAACGGACTGACATGGGGTGTGCTGCCTCTCTCTCATGAATGGTGACTTACTTTCATGGCCGTTCCGCGAGTGGCTTTTCAACACTTGTAATCCACTGGCATGTTTGTGCGTTTTTACTCTGGCTCTCAGCAGACGATATCATTACTCACTGGAGAAGCATTTTATTTAACTCCTTACTAACTCCTCGGTATGATAAAATCTCCTAAGGTGCCAGAAATTCACAACCCTATGTTTCTTACATACTTTTGTTCAAGCTTCGATGGTGAACAATGAACATGCAACAACACAGGATTCCAAACTGTGTGTCTTTATGTTCTTTAACCTTATAAAACCCACTACAAAGCTTAGATGAAAATATGAAAATTATGCCTGGTGATATTTTCTCAAGGAACAATTGCGCCAAATTTGACACGAAATGATGAAGAAATGAAGGCGTGACACCAAATTCAAAAGTGTTGGAGGAAAGGAAGGAAAGAGACTGATGAAACAGAGTAAGTTTTCCCCTTAGTGAGATCTGAAGATCATTGCAATAAAGGGATTAAATGTGTTTAGTTTTGAATGTGCTTTTGTGTGTTTGTTGATCACCTGTTTATGTGTGAGCGTCTGTTTATTAACCCCTAACCTTCACGGCCCCCTCGGGACGGTGACCGATGTTTACAGTATATTCTACATACCAGATGATTATTTAATTTACAAGAGAACTTGCAAACTGAAGAGATTAAAGTGAGTCTTCATTAAGTTCCTGGCCCCAGTCGGAGTGACAGCCCTGCATGAGTTGGATCCCCATGAAGGGACTGAAGGTTTTTAGATCATGCAGTGCCACTAAGGGAAGTAAGCCGATCATCTACCCTTATATGTACTGGACCACGGCAGCTCAAACTCTGCCCCTATTCCTAGAAGAGGATAATACGGACCTGATTTTTTTACCGTATTTTTGTGCAGTGTTAATGTTTTTGTTGCCTTTTGAAGGATGGAAATGGATCAATGAATGTATACGGAGAACCACATGAGATGGATTTAGCTTTTTTCGTTCTCTCTTTATGTTTTATTTAATTGTTGACCGAATGACTATAGTTTTAGGTAGCTCTTAAGATTTTGTAACACAGTTAGTTAGTTATTCTTCACACTACATGTCAGTATTCTTCCATATGCTATTACTGTATTCCATGTCAATATTAAAACAATTAACAACGCACAAGGTAATGTTGATGTACTGTGTTAAAAAAAAATCTGAGAAATAGGTATCACGAAGCATCCCTTACCACCTGGAATACAGGTGTCTGGCAGGTGTATGTGAGCAGCATCAACAAAATGAACAGGTAAATGAATAAATAAAATATAGTAATTAAAAAAACGCACAGGTGATTTTGGTTGTGATGTGGAACCAAGATTTCGAAGGTGTCAAATATGTGTGTGAGTGGGTGATTGTGTGAGTCATTTCAGTGCGTATGCTGATTGATAATTTCCATGTTTTGTGGTTTCTCTTTGTTGCTGGATTCTGACTTACCCTATCGTCTAGATGAGATGTAGGATGTTGATGATGATGATGATGATGATGATGATGATGATGATGATGATGATGATGATAAGGAGGAGAAGCAGGAGGATGGCGGTGGTGATGATGAGGAAGAGGAGGAGAAGGTTTATGATGATGATACTTAAGAGGAGGAGGAGGAGGAGGAGGAGGAGAAAACGGATTATGATGATGATGACGATGAGGAGGAGGAAGAGGAGAAGGAAGAAGAGCAGAAGGAAGAAGATGATGATGATGATGATGATGATGATGATGATGATGATAAGTTGATGTGTTTACGTATAACGGAATATTTTTATATGTCGCTTTCGTGCTTATGATGCGTAGTGTTGACATTTCAGTGCAGTTTATTTGCAGTTTATACATTTTTCTCATGCACAGGGTAGACCATATATAGCGCCCACCAGTCTTCCATGTTGAGGGGACGGCATGGACCACCGGAGTGAGGAATGCAGACGGTTTTCTTGCCTCGTACAGTTAGTCAACCATACATTCAATCGACGGAAAAATCAGACATTAGAAATATCCCAGAAGGGTCATGAGACTTGAAAAACGATGCTGAGTAGACACTGATAACCTGAGTGAAAATTGGGTTGTGCTATGTTTGGACCACCTTGAATTTTGATATAATTTAGGTAAAAGTGAATCTGCTCATCAGATTTTCCATATTTGCCTCTCCTCTGCGTCCTGGATTCATTTGCAACTTCATTTTCGCGTTCGCCATCTTATTCGTCTCTCCTCCTCCCTTCCTGAACCTCTAAATCCAACCATCTCTCTCTCTCTCTCTCTCTCTCTCTCTCCCTCTCCAAATTATGCACCTCTACCCCTTTGCACCCACTGGCTAACAAGTCATTAAGCAACGTAATTGGAGCATCAAGGGGCACAGGAATGATTGGCCGTAACGAGGTCAAAGAGGGGGGAGGACTGGTGGATAGATTAATTGGATGAGGTCATTGGGCATCGATATCAGACACGTGGGATGGACGGAAGTAAAATGTCCAATCTGGTAGCCTCTCTCTCTCTCTCTCTCTCTCTCTCTCTCTCTCTCTCTCTCTCTCTCTCTCTCTCTCTCTTTTTCGTACATCCAAGCAACCTTTTTGTAGCCTAGGAAGGTCCACTCTTAAATGCTACAACTAACTCCTCCTCCGAATTACTTATCCTTAGTTTAATGAAATAGTAGTTTATGTCAAAATATATACTGTATATTTTTATGCCGTAGGGATATATATATAACGAAACACGATGACTTAGTACTACGGCTCTGCATCTTATCCATTGCACTTCGTGACAATAATAATTTCCTAGCGTTAATCTGTTGCTGTAAATCGGTATTCTAGATGCAGAGAGAGCAATTTTAGGCCAAGTGAAAGTGAAAAGATAATTGCAGTGAGTTTCCTTTTAAATGCATAGGATGATGCGTGCATTGTTTTTCTTTGTTAATTTTAATATTCACATTATTACTGGCTCGTGGCCTTTGGTTCCTTCTTCCTCACAAAAAAAAAAAAAAGGATAGCAAGACAGAGATTTTCGTCTCTCTCTCTCTCTCTCTCTCTCTCTCTCTCTCTCTCTCTCTCCAGCAATAAAGGCGTCACCCCAAGTACTATCCTTCTGTCAACGCGATTTTACACTTTCCACCACTAGCCTTTATAATCCTCTATCCAGTTCGCGGAATACGGTATCAACAAATATCACAAAGCAAAGGAAAAAGATGACTCCTGAAAACTGGGATGTCTTTGTATACTTTCTTCCATCTTCTTCCACACCAAATTATTCTGCTTAGGATAGAATTAATGAATAGATCCAATTTCCTTTTATGAAAGCTGAAAATGGTACTGATGTGGCAATACTGATACGGGAGGTTAACGTTATGAATGGGATAAAAACTAGCATAGGGGTATTAGTAAGAGAGAGAGAGAGAGAGAGAGAGAGAGAGAGAGAGAGAGAGAGAGAGAGAGAGAGAGAGAGCACAAAAATGATGGGAAACTATATAGAACACTGAATTTTCTCTCCCGTGACACACACACACACACACACACACACACACACACACACACACACACACACACACACACACACACACACACACACACACACACACACACACACACACACACACACACACACACACACACACACACAATTCTTTCTCATCTTTTTATATAAGATCCAGATTTTTTTCTTCTACCTACATAAGCTCTTCCTCAACATTCTCTTCCCGCCGTTCCCCTCCCCCTTCCCTTTCCTCCTACTCCCTCCCCACACCTTCCTTCATTACTTTTTCTCCCGTCCTCCCTTCCCTTCTTCTCACACTACCCTCTTCCCCTCTTCTTCCTGCACCATTTCTGTCATCCTTCCTTCCTCCCAGTTTTCCTTCCCCTTCCTCCCTTACCACCTTCCCCTCCCGTGCACCTTTCCCTCCTCACCTTGCCTTTCCTCCCTTCTCCCTCTCTCCCTCACCCTAGCTCTCACTTCCCCTCTCCTTTCCAGAGTCTCTCTTTCTCATCCTTTCTTCAACTCTTTCCCCTTTCCCTCTTCCTTCTTCATCCCCCCTAGTCCCTTCTTCCGTCACCCTTCCATCCTACATCCATATCTCCTCCACCTCTCAACTCTTACCCTCACCCTGAAGCTCACCCCTACGCTCTCCCTCACGCTTACCATCCATTTACTTTCACATTCACCCTTAACCCTCACTCTCACCCACACTCTCATCCTAGCCCTCACCTTCACTCTCACCCTCAGCAACACTTTCACTCTAACTCTGACCCTTCCCTCTTCCCTCTTCACTTTCACCCTCATATTCACCCTCACCCTCACCCTTACTCTCATCCTCACCCACACTCTCATCCTAGCCTTCACCTTCGTTCTCACCCTCACCACCACTTTCCAACTCTGACCCTTCGCCCTTCTCTCTTCACCCCTCACCCTCACCCTCAGCGCACCTCGTTTCCCAGAGCAACAAGTGTGTATATAAAATTCTGTTTGGGCCAGTCCTACAATTTTTTTAAACCTCTGTGTCATGGAGTTTTTTAATTATCTATATTACTTTCAGGCGAATATATTTAGCAGAGGAGAGACAGTCCCAGCAGGACGAGGGTAATCTTCATAAAATCCTTCAGTATTATGTGGCTCTCATGCTGAATTAAATCGTCTGCTGGAACCAAACTAAAAAGCCTCTGATACATTGACCCCTGCTCTACAGTAGACGGTTGAGGAAGCTCCCTAACACCCCTTCTTAAGCGATTTATTTTATTTATGACACCTTACTGTCTTCCTCTGTGTTCCATAAATCCTTCCAATATCGCCATACTCGTACGCTGCATGAACAACGTACAAAAGGATATTGGTTAGAAATTTCGAAAAATAAATCACTAAGGAGGAGGTGTTAGGAAGCTTCCATAGCGGACGAGAATGAGCCATTATCATCTCGAGTTATTACTGGAAATATTATTAGTAAAAATTGACAACAATCCCAAAATATGCAGCAGAGTCTCCACACAGGTACATTACACTGCCATGTTCACAGGTCTAAATAAATTTAAATGAATAGTATCTGTTTGTATTCCTGCCCACCAGGAAACCATGTACTACGCTGGATGGTAACCGTACAAATTATGGCACCTGGTGGTTTAGTGGGTAATTAAGGCGTTCCAGTCGGATTGAGCCTCTGTAGGTTCATATCCAAGGAGTAGTTGGGGCTTATTGCTCACGTAGTGCCACTCAGGGATGAGTGAGGCTGGTCACTCTCATTTTAAATGTCAGGACCAACTTGCCTAGCCCCGGGCTCGTACGCTCCTCATGGGATAACATAGACTTGTATAAGGGATGGATGGATGGATTGACCTAAGGAACAATCGTACTCAGTTTGAAGCGAATTGGTGGTGAAGAAATTTTACCAATTGTCATAGGCAATAATATAATAATAATAATAATAATAATAATAATAATAATAATAATAATAATAATATTCAAGAAGTAAAATAACTTCCATGGAAAAATGTACGAGAAAAACTGGTACTGGGGTAATTTCCTCACATACACGACATAATTCGCCTGCCTCCCTCCCTCCCACCGCCACCACCAGCACCACTTCTGTCCCGTCTGGAATTTTCCCCTAGTTGAGGCAGGGAGGGGAAAAAGTGTTGGTGTTTTCCTTAGAGCGATTTATTTTTTTGTGCGGGACATTTTAGTAGAATTTCCCCAGAGATGTTGGTCTTATTCGTTCGGGTTTTGTCGCAGCCTCTGGGACGGCCAAACATAGTGCTTCTCCCTAACTGTGTCCCTCCCTCCCTCCCTCCCTCCCTTAGTCATTCACTGTCTCACTCACACACCGAGTTACTGAACTTTCTTGAATAATGAGGTCCAGGCCTTGTGGGAGGATTGTTAGTAAAATGAAATTCACACAGTGGTAGACCTCTCCCTAGGCTAAGTTTCAGACAGGGTGGGACCCCCGATGGCCGCCCCTCACGAAGTTGGCGGCCAGCAGGTGTCCCAGCCAAAACCGTTAGGCATGGCCAGTTTTTTGCCTAGGAACTCGAATCTTTGCACAGTGGTAGAGCGTCATATGTGCCACGTTATAAGCATGTTGGGACCCCCTGAGGGCCGACCCCCTCGGCCAGAGCCGTTGTACAAGGCCGATAGTTTTAAGTCGAAGAAAATGAAACTTTGTATACTGACTGATGTTCACCCCGGCCACGTTATAGGAAAGGTGCAACCACCAAAGGTCGCTCCATATGGGGGGGGGGGGAAGCGGTCCACGGAGGTTCCGGTACAGCCATTGTGCGCGAAACTTTGCATATTGATGGGCGTTTACCCCGGCCACGTTGTAGGCAGGATGAGACCCCGGATGGCCACCCCCCACGAGCAGACTGCACCCTGGGGGGAATGCGCCATAATTCATAGTAGGCATACGAAATATGCGCAGTTGTAGACCTTCAGCGGGACTAGAGTTTACAGAGGTAGGAATCCAGGGTTCGCTCTTCCCCCTCCCTCTCCCCCCCTCCCGTAAATAATTCTTTCCCCTTACAGTGTTGCATGAATGGGTGCGAGTATCAACAGTGTCCTTTGTCTTGTAAAGGTGAAAGGGAGAGTATTGTTTTTACACCATTAGTTTTCGTGGGAGGGAGAGAGGGATTCATTCCTTTGTTTCGTAATTTTCATGAAATAATTCCTGGCATTGTGTAAGGTAGAGAAAATTTTACCTCCCCCCCCCTCTCTCTCTCTCTCTCTCTCTCTCTCTCAATAAATGCAATCATCTGGTAGCTGCGAGAATAGAATAAGTAAGTCATTGTACTGAAAAGGTTAAAGAACTGGCTGAGATTATGACAGAGAAGATTAGACAAGAACTAAAGAGAGAACAAGAGAAGTAAGACGGAAGAATCAGGGAAGAAGGAAAAATATGAAATTGGTAGGTGGGGGCGCTCACCATCCACTCACTCAATGTAGTGCTGCTCTCGGGTGTCTGCCCTGTCCTCTCCTCCATCCTTCTTTCCTTCCATCTTCTTCTGTCTTTCTTTCCTTCATTCTTTCCTCGTCTTTCTGCCTATGGGTGACTTTACACTCCCTCTTCTGTGTTTCATTTCTTCATTCTTTCCTCTTCCTTCTGCCTGTGGGTGACTCTACACTGAGTGACAAGCCAAATGGTTTCCTGTACACCAGGAAACCATTTACTACGCTGGGTGGTAACCATATAATCAAATTTTGGCGCCTGGTGGTTTAGTGGGTAATTATTGCGCTCCAATCGGATTGAGCCGGTGAAGGTTTATATCCAAGGGATGGTTGGGGTTTATTGCTCACGTAATGCCACTCAGGGATGAGTGAGGCTGGTCACTCTCATCTTAAATGTCAGGACCAGCTGCCTAGCCCCGGGCTCCTACGTTCCTCATGGGGCAACGTAGGATTGGATGATGGATGGATGGATGGTTGGAGAGAGAGAGAGAGAGAGAGAGAGAGAGAGAGAGAGAGAGAGAGAGACTTGAAGAGGGTTAAAAAAACATTGTACGGTGGGGAAGACTGGATGGAGAGAGAGAGAGAGAGAGAGAGAGAGAGTGACTTGAAAAGAGTTAAAAAAAAACATTGTACGGTGGGGAAGACTGGATGGAGAGAGAGAGAGAGAGAGAGAGAGAGAGAGAGAGAGTAAAGAAACACAGTAATAGGGCTTTGATATAAACTGGAGGACGGGTAGTGTCCTGAAAAGCCACCTAATTTTTCCCTATTCCCCCTACTTCACATGTCACCACTTAGGCACCAATACCCACCGTCTCTGCGGAATACATGTCAGGGCTGACTCATTCATTGCTTATGAAGTCAGCAGCTGTGTTTTTACGTCATGGCTGCGGGTTTATTGGAAAGCCTGTAAGGAAGATCTGTAGAAAGTTTTTTTACGAAATTCAAATACCCAAATTGTTCTCGTCCTCATTTGGAATGGTTCTGGCCCACTATTCTACAGAGATATGGAAAGGAAATAATATTTTAATTTAAATCATTTCATTAAGAACAGTGGTTGTAAATCAGTGATTATTCCTTACATCTCATGAGGTTCGTTCGTACCTGATAAAAGCCGTCTGACGGTATGAAAGTAATAATAATAATAATAATAATAATAATAATAATAATAACAATAATAATAATAATAATAATAATAATAATAATAACAATAATAATAATAATAATAATAATAATAATAACAATAATAATAATAATAATAATAATAATAACAATAATAATAATAATAATTGAATCGCGGCACTACAGTAACAAACTTCATTTAAAGTATCTTAAAAATAAATGCTATACATGTACACCATAGTACTACCAGTTTGTGTCGCTTTCTTTTGCAAAACGCGGTGATTGAATTCCATAGAGTTTTTTCGATTTTTCTTCAAATTTGGTTTGTAGGTAACTGACCTTATCCATCAACATACTTTGGCTCGCGATTAACACTCAGCTTTTTATTTTTTCATTCAAACAAGCTATTCCTTAACTGCAGCATCCAAAATTCGCACCCAGCACTGGAAAACACCATAATTCTTCACGTACAATACATGCCTGCCTCTGTTAACGATTGCATTGATTTGGATGCCACATGCCACCATAACTTTTTGCGGGAGAAAGTATGACTGTGGTACTCCATGCTACCTTCATTTTGTGTGGTACTTTCATCAGATGATTTGAATGTTGCTTGGTACCATCCTTCTCTGTTGGAATTTCTAGCACTGTCAAATTGTTACTCGCTACCATCACATATTTGTGGAAATTTTTAATACTGAACCAGTTGTTACTATCCACGATTATTTGTTATGGACCAAGTGAAGGCGTGCACGGGGTGGACCGCTGAGTGGCGCCTCAAGGCCGGAAGGAAAGCATTATAATAGGTATAAAGATGTGCAGTTTTCCCCTTGGCCTTCGGGCTCGATTCAGCGTTCCACCGCTTGGACGCCATCGCATGAATATAGTAATAATAATAATAATGATAATAGTAATAATAATAATAATAAAAACTAGGGTTGGAGTACCATTACGGCAAAGATTATTATGTACCGGTACATGAAGTCAAACAATAACGGACCAAAATTGAAAACGACAGACGTATTCTGGGAAGATAAATGACTTTGTTTTGAAGGAGAATGAAAGAGGAAAGAATACGAATGAGGGGAGACAAATACAAAGGAACTCAGTAAATATAGAAGCAGAGAGCCCTGATATTTGCCTTCGCTAAAGTTTGCGGGAATGAAGCACTGACAGACGGGTTTACTCCCATAGATCCTTCTGTGTCTTAAACAGTCATCATCAGAATTTAAAAATCCGGTAGGTGTTGCTTTTGATGTGGGTCCTGGCTCATATAAAGATTAACCCTGGTATTGTCCACCATCTTCCTCTCGGGGGATAGGGAGGGAGCTAAGGGACATTTGTATGACTGGGCAGCGGAGCCTCTCGGTTGTATCGGTGCCACCACTTGAAGGCGTCTATCTATAGGAAAAATTACAAAATATTACGTGAGAAAGAGTACACAAAAAAGAAAAAAAGAAATACGAGACAGGAAAAAATATATGAGGTGAAAAAAGGAGGGAGGAGAGCTAGAGACGGGCCATCAGTACTACTTTGTCTCGCGCGTGGTCTAAACACTCACTCTTTTACCCTCGGGAGCGCGGAGAAATACAGAAAGATTGGGTGGCGGACGAGAGAGAGAGAGAGAGAGGGTGTACACGCTCTAAAAAGATTGAAAAGAAATAGACGCACGAAAATATGGAAAGAGAAAATCCGGGACAGGAAAAATGCGAGGAGATTAGAGGTGGAGAACACGGGAGAGGGAGAGAGAGATGAAATGTACTCGCTTCAGGAAGGTTGGAAAGAACAAGAATGACTGAGAATGTGGACAAAGAAGAGAAAATCTAGGGTAGCAAAACAAAAATGCGAAGAGGTTAGAGGTGGAGAACGCGGAAGGGAGGAAGAGAAACTGTAAGATATATTAGAACATTATTATGAAACCCAATGTGGGCAGTGTAGCTAAGGGTGGATGAGATATTGTGAGATGTGGACGAGTGTGTCGGGGTGGAGGGAGAGGTGGACCAGATTAGACACAGACCCTTACTCTAGTCGGTCAAGGCAGCTCTCTAACACCTTTTCCTGAGCGATTTATTTGGTTTATTACATCTTACTGTCCTCTGTGTGCTGTATACCCCTCAAACATAGCCGTACTCTGCATAAATAACGTACAAAATAAATCGCTGAGGAGGAAGAGGTGCATGGGAACTTCCTTACCCACCGAGAGTACGGACCACAGACTGCAGGCAGAAAAGAAGACTGTGGAGGCAGGAATCTATCTTACTTCCACCCACCTTAATACGATCACGGAAATCCCCAACCTGTGCTTCTGCGAGAGACTGACCAGCCAACCCCTGATACGTGGGTTCTTAATACATTTCCAGATTGCTCATTTTGACTGCCTGTGGGAGCTGTAAGACGAACTACACTAAAAAGGGGCATCATTTCAAGACACCCGCCCATACCATGAATTTCAGGAATGCCATTTTAGATATTCCAGAGTACAAGGAGTTACCTGGCTATGCAACAGCCGTGGTTGTGCAGGTACGAACATCATTACCTGTGTGAGAAGGGGTTTTCATCTGTACAGTAGTTTTAATGAAGTCAGGGAAATGGTGTGCTCTCCTTAATGTGGACTCTTTCAGGTGAGGTGCAGCTGAAAGTCTCCAGAAACCTCGATTTTATTTCCTAGAAGAAACATTAGAGTAACAGCCAAATCTACAACGCCGAAAGAGTACAAAGTGATCCTTCCTCTTCATTTTCTGAAATATTAACTATGAACTTAATTTTCCGCCGTTACCACATAATTATATTTCACCCCGTATTGGTTCGCTATTACATAAGAGGGAAACTACATTTTTTTTAAAGAACAGATTTCAGGAAAAAAATAGTGGCAAACTTGGGTGGACAGATTTTTTAGTACTGTTAATTGAGGTGGATAATATATATATATAAAGGTTGAAGAACACTATTAGAGAGAGAGAGAGAGAGAGAGAGAGAGAGAGAGAGAGAGAGAGAGAGTAACACAGTCATACCAGCCGACTTACCGAATGAATGAATAACTGAATAACTCACTGACACACTAACAGACAAGCAGACAGACGGACAAAGAGACAGAGAGACTATTCTTTTCTGAATAATACCAACCACACTTAAGGAAAAAACATTGAGAGAGAGAGAGAGAGAGAGAGAGAGAGAGCGTGATGGACGCAATTGGGGGTCCCTGTCACAGAATTGGTCTAGATTGAATCGAGGCAGTGCTTAGGAGAGAGGAAGGAGGAAGAGAGGAGGAATGAGGAGGGAAAGAGGAAGCAAGAGGGGTAAAATGGAAGGGGGCGGGAAGAGAGGGGATGAAGAAGGAGAAAAAGAGAGGAAGGGGGAGGGAAGGAAGGCGGAAATTGAGAGGAAACAGGGAAGAAGAAAAACTGGGAGGAAGGAAGCAAGGAAGGAGGAAGAGGAGAAGAATGGGAGGAGAAAGTAAGAAGGAACGAAGAAGGAAGAGGGGAGGAAGGAACGAGAGAGAGAAAGGGAGGAAGGAAGGGAGGAAGAAAAGAGTATGAAGGAGAAAGAGAATGAGAGGAGGAAGGGAGAAGGAAGGGCGGAAAAGTAGGAACAGAGGAAAAATGGAAGGAGGAATGAAGGAAGAATAAAGGCAGAAGGGATGAGGGGGGGAGAATGAAGGGGGGAGGAACATGAAGGGGAGGATGGGAGTGGGAAGGGGAGAGGAAGGAAGGCAGGAGGAAGAGGCGAGGAAACGAGGAAGGGAAGAGGAGGAAGCGGGAGAAAAGAGAAAGAACGTAGGACGGAACTGAGCGTAAGAGAGAAAAGGAGGAGAAGGGCAGAGATAAACAGGATTCCAGAAACTAACAGGGAAGATAACAGCAGGAGAACTATCACTCAGCCATGCCAATCACCTTCACACTATCTAAGCCTTCAAAATATGGACGATAAAGAAATAAAAGGGCCTATTAACACTCTCAGGTTCCTCTGCTTACTTTCATTTTTTATGGAAAAGAATGAATTATGAATAAAATCGTTTGGCTTTAAATGAAATCGAGTGTGAGGATTAAGGGAGAAGGAAGGGGGAGGGACAGCGGAGGAAATGAGAAGGAAGGGAGTAAAGTGGAGGACGGGAGAAGGAGGGGGGAGGACAGGGGAGGCAGGGAGAAGGAAGGGGGAGACAAAGGAGGCAGGGAGAAGGAAGGGGAGAAAGTGGAGGAAGAGAGAAGGAAGGGGGAGACAAAGGAGGCAGGGAGAAGGAAGGAGGAAACGTGGAGGAAGAGAGAAGGAAGGAGGGAAAGTGGAGGAAGAGAGAAGGAAGGAGGGAACGTGGAGGAAGAGAGATGGAAGGAGGGAAAGTGGAGGAAGAGAGAAGGAAGGAGGGAAAGTGGAGGAAGAGAGAAGGAAGGGGGGAAGAGAAGGAAGAGAGAAGGAAGGGGGGAAACTGGAGGAAGAGAAAATGAGGGGGGAGTGTGGAGGAAGGGAGAAGGAAGAGGGGAAAGAAGAGGAAAGAAGAGGAAGAGAGAAGGAAGGGGGAAGGAAAGGGGGCAGTGGAGGAGGAGAGGAAGGAGGGGGGGGGGCAGTGGAGAAAGAGAGAAAGGAAGGGAGAAGGAAGAGAGAAAAAGGGATGGAAGGAAAAAAGGAAAGACCATGAAGGCAGGGTGAGAGAAGGAGGAAGACTTGTCCCAATCACGAGAGAATTAATGTAGACTTTACACTCAGTACCGTATTCCCCTTGGGTAAGGAGGCTCCCTAACACCTCTTCCTTATCGATTTATTTTTCAAACTACCCATTAACATAGTCATTTTTTGCTTCTTTATCTTTTTAAAAAATCGACATTGATTGCTGAATAACGCAAGATTATAGCGACGGAATAAAATCAGAAATAAATCGACAAGGAAGAGGTGTTAGGAAGCTACCCAACCCCACGGGAATACCTGTGATTCACGCTCAGCTGAATAACATCGTCTGGCGATAGATAG
This sequence comes from Coenobita brevimanus, assembly GCF_032717465.1. Lineage (NCBI taxonomy): Eukaryota > Metazoa > Arthropoda > Malacostraca > Decapoda > Coenobitidae > Coenobita > Coenobita brevimanus. The sequence goes on from NC_137033.1 coordinate 59,996,893, forward strand.
AATTAAATAGTAATGTTACTGCAGCCACGAGAGGAATAGTGGAGACAGGATTAACACCCAGGTCCCTTTGGCTCACTCTCATCTCAATTTCCTATTGCTTACTCTCATCTCAATCTCCTGGGCCCACTTTGAGCTCAATAAACAAGTGACGCAGGTTATAACACAGAGTCTAGAGTTATCCCGACCAGGATGAGGTTAAGAAGTTATACTGATACAGAGACCGTGGGATGATAATGGCAGCATAACAGCAGAGGTCATTGCTGTAAAAGATAAGAAAAAGATGGAATACAGACGATAAGCAAGCGAATAAGCTAAATACCAGAAAACGATTACAGACGACAGCAAAAAGGAAGATATTCAGTGATAGCTTTTATCGAAATACAACATGTGGGAATTAATGAAAAAGAAGGAAGGAAAAACAAACTGAAGCGACAAAGGGAAGAAAACCACGAAAATACTACAAATAAATGACGCGGAAAGCAGAGAAGGAGACAATAAAGAAAAATGAAAGGAGAAAAGAATTGGTGCTGGAAACATGACGAGAAAAAGCAGCTGGAAATGAATGGAGGCCAGGTGTGGTATGGATGGGAAAGATGATGAGGATACGCATAGACGTCCGGGAGATGAAAGGTGAGGAGAGGGACGTGAGAGGATGTGATCTAGAAATAGCGTAAGGATGTGAGGCCCTGAGATACGTTGGTGAGGACATGGAGGGGAAGAACGAGAGGGAAATATTGGACGAGAGAAAATGTCGGTGATGGATATGTGGAAGTATATATATCGGGTGTCTCCACACACACACACACACACACACACACACACACACACACACACACACACACACACACACACACACTCGCTGGTGCAGTGGTAACGTTCTCGCTTGCCAACTGGTGGACGGGAGTTCGCGCCTCGCTCAGGTTGCGAAAAGTTTCCCTGATGAAGTGGGTGGTTACTGTCCCCCTTGAGCAAGGGGACCGGTTTGTGTGTGTGTGAAGGTCACAGCCTTGCCCTTAGATCGGACTATATGAGCTCTCAGCTCCCTTCCGGGAGGGTAAAATGCTGACGATCACGACCATCAAGTGATCCTGACCGACCTGGTGATTACACACACACACACACACACACACACACACACACACACACACACACACACACACATCATCATCAATTCTCCCCTCCCCAAAGCACACACACACACACACACACACACACACACACACACACACACACACACACACACACACACATTATCAATTCTCCCCCTCCCCAAAGCACACACACACACACACACACACACACACACACACACACACACACACACACACACACACACACACACACACACACACATCATCATCAATTCTCCCCTTCCCCAAAGCACACACACACACACACACACACACACACTGATCATCAATTCTCCCCCTCCCCAAAGCACACACACACACACACACACACACACACACAGTTTCACAAGCTGACTATCAATTCTCCCACCTTCCCCCTCCAAAAATAAAAAGAATTATGATACTCGCACCAGCTAATGCTCCCTGGATTACTCACAGATTAAGGGATTTGTGCAGGATGAAAACTAGCAATACTTTTACTCGATGCAACCAGGACTGCAGGGCCGCACATCACCTGGGGACAAGCAACAATCTACCCACTGACACAACACTAGGCAGTCATGTCCTTTGCTAGATAAAGATGCTGAGCTGCTTCACATCACCCTAGATGAGGGTTGAACTTGAAGAGCCACGTTAAACATCGCCAACAAAAGAGCATCGTAACCTGTACTGACGTCTGTAAACCCTTGAGTGTCCCGTCGAACTAACTGGAGAGCGTTTATAAAATGTCCATATTACTCAGTCATTCACGCCTTCCCGACCTGGTCATCCTCCCCCACAAAAACGCAGACAGATTTGTTAGGAAGAGTGCAACAAGACCTTACAGAATCATGCTAGGCCAAACATCTACGACATATAAGCCTGAACCACACTTAGGCTTGTATCCTCGGCGGTTAAAGAAGCTCCCCAACATCTGTTCCTTACCGATTTATTTATGGATATAGGTGGCTAGTATCGTTTTGCACGTTATTTATGCAGAATATGGTGATATTAGAATAAGTAACACAGAAGACGACGGCAAAGTGTAATAAGCAAAATAAATCGCTTTGGGGGAGGTGTTAACGAGCTTCATTGACCGACGAGAATATGGGTCTCGGTCTCCTCACCCTAGCCATTGACCCTAGCTGCCTTACACAAACCTTTAACCACAACTTTCGGCGTTAAGTTACTCATCCTCGGTCTTCCTTCCTCCTCCCCCCTGGCATACCTACACCACTCTCAGCCACGCGACACCACGACGTTATACCACACATCAGAGTCTGCACAGATGGGTACAAAATGAGTCCTAATCCGTACAAAATGAACACTGACAACCAGAATAACCATAGACAGATTATAACAGGTCTGCCCCACCTCTTCCTAGATACTACTTTTAAAATTAAATAACGTATGTATTAAGACAGTGATAGTTAGTTTGCCAAATCTTTACAGTTCGCTGCTATACATTGTCAGTAAAAAACCAGTCTGTGCTGCTGTATGTGTAATACTACCACAGTATCGTATACATTTAATGGTATAGTCGCAGCAGCGAGGGTTAGTAGAGTAAATTAGGTGTAAGTTATTATGTCCACGCTCGTCAAACAAATTAATAATGTAAATTTAATTTTCATATAGAGTGTAAGCCACGTCATCATTCAGTTATCATATAATGAGTTCCAGCTGTATCATCAATCACTAATGTAACTAGAAATCGCTCAGAGAGCACATATCTCCGCCAATGCCATTGCCATTAACAAGGATCCTGATACGGATCCGTGGAGATTTTGTGTGGAATACATAGGATCCAGATCCACCCCAAAATTTAATCAGTTGTTCTTTGACCCATGGCCCACTCTTCCACAAAAATTCATTGAAATTCATTGAGAACTTTTGGTGATACTGTGTGGGATACTCCGAACCCGGATCCGGATCCGCCCCTAAATTTAACCAGTTTTTCCTTAGGCCATGGCCCTCCCTTCCACAAAATGTCATTTGAAATTCATTGATAACTTACTGAGATATCGTGTGGACTCCTTTTATAAGTTGTCTGTAATGACCATTTCTCTATGATCAATCACTGCGATATTACTAGCACCAGTTCCGTAGAGTAGATGTTTTTTTTAGATCATTAATAAGAAATGCAGTCAGCAATTGAGAGGTGCTGCCATATTGTCTGCAAAACAATGAATATGTTACGTGAATGGATAATAAGTCACTGTTGTTATTACGTGGGTATAATGAGCACTCGCCATATAGTAACTCACTGCAGTGTTGTTGTATCAGGTGCTGTATAATGTTTCTTGTTTTCATATCAGATACGGATTTGTTGTTATTGTACGTTATAGATAGTGGGTTAAAAATACACCAGTAAACACTAATAATAGGCCGTACCGTAATTAACAGGACTCTGCTATACCTCAAAGACATTATTTTGCTTTATGGATCAAGCGTATTGTAGTAGTCAGTGAGTATTATTAGAAGAGTAGTATCATATTATAGTAGTGATATTTATTGTAGTATTATACAATAAATATACCGTATGTGTTGATATACATTACGCGATATGAAGACTTAAAATTAGAATGGACAGTAAGGTTCTACTGTAGTGTATGCTTAGGTTCATGACACACACACACACACACACACACACACACACACACACACACACACACACACACACACACACACACACACACACACACACACACACACACACACACACACACACACACACACACACACACACACACACACACACACACACACACACACACACACACACACACACACACACACACACACACACACACACACACACACACACACACACACACACACACACACACACACACACACACACACACACACACACACACACACACACACACACACACACACACACACACACACACACACACACACACACACACACACACACACACACACACACACACACACACACACACACACACACACACACACACACACACACACACACACACACACACACACACACACACACACACACACACACACACACACACACACACACACACACACACACACACACACACACACACACACACACACACACACACACACACACACACACACACACACACACACACACACACACACACACACACACACACACACACACACACACACACACACACACACACACACACACACACACACACACACACACACACACACACACACACACACACACACACACACACACACACACACACACACACACACACACACACACACACACACACACACACACACACACACACACACACACACACACACACACACACACACACACACACACACACGGGTGCGTCGCGTAAAATTTTGCAGCCACTCGTACGGGTCCAAAAATATTAAGTCCCAGCAATCCTTTTTGATATTCCCTGCACGAATATTTTCAGACAGAAGGCTGCCAGTTTAGAAAGAGACCGTTTTTTAAGCTTCACCATTTCCGTAAGTATGACCGTATTACTCTCATTTACACATTTTTTCTTAGCTCTTGATGATATTATACAGGAAGGTACTGAAGGGTGACCCAAGACTTGTGCCAAATACAAATGACCGTGACCCATTTTTGAGGTCATATCCTTATTCATGGTGCAAAAATTGCATAATTGAAATTGAAATATCCCGGAAATAAATTGAGATACAGCTATTTGGTTGAAAATAATATACTAAAAATATATGCTGAGAATTTTGGCTAAATATTTCGCCATTTGGCCTAGTGATAAGTATCGAATTCATATCTGCTCAGTCGCACATTTTAGAGAAAAGCACAAAAGCTGTAAAGGTGTAACTATACACAAATATAGCTGTGGTCTCCCTTATTTTCTGAAGGGAATATGGTTGCAGTTAAGCCGTACACTTAGCCAGTTACTGAGCTGTGTAAAATGAACCCATGTATTCCTCCACAACTTTGTCTTCACATCTTGTTGATGTCATACAAGAAGCTACAGTTGGTTAATCTAAATACATGTTCCAAAGTATGAATGACCTGAGCTACGTTTAAAGGTGAACGACATGTTTATGATGCCAATATTTCATACCTTAGATACCATAAATAATTTTGGTTATGTTTTCTTATTGTGGTTACACAACAGGTAAATAGGTAACTAGACTCAGTTTTATTTTTATCGATGCGAAGATGCACTCGACAAGTTGATAATGATTGGGTGCATGCAACATGTCCAAATAAAATAATTGTTTGAAATAATTACTGGTAATTAATGGTAATTATTTGAAATACAACTGTCATTAGGACACGCTGCATTCAGCCAGTCATCACCAACCTGGTGAGTGCATCTTCGCCTCGATAAAAAAAAAAAAAAAAATGAGTATAGTTATTGTTATTATTATTATTATTACTTGTATTATTATTATTATTATTATTATTATTATTATTATTACTACAATCATTGTCTCCATGGTTGTTCAGTCTGTTTATGGATGGGATTATAAAAGATATACAGAGTAGAACAGTGGGTGTTGGAGTGACCACAGTGAGAGAGGGCAGCGTCTGGAAACTTCCTGTATTGTTGTTTGCAGATGATACCGTGTTGTTAAGGCCTAGTGAATGAGTTTGGGAAAATGTGTAAGAAACGGACTCCAAAGGTGAATGTAGGGAAGAAAAAAGTTATGGTCTTCGAGAGAAACGAAGTCACTGAATGTACAGTGAGGTTGAATGATGAGGAAATGCAAAATGTGAATGCATTTAGGCACTTGGGTAGTGTGATGAGAGAGGATGGAAGTCTGCAGGATGAAATGTTTGAAAGAGTGCAACAAGGAAGAAAGGTTGCTGGTTCTTTGAAAGTAGTGATAAGAAATAGGGAAGTGAGCATGGAAGTAAAAAAAAAGTCACCGCATTATAGTATTGAGATACCAACCACTCTAACGTATGGAAACGAAGTTTGGACCTTGCTGGAAGGACACGAGTCAAGAGTGAGAGCAGTGGAAATAAGTTACGTGAGAGAAGCATGTGAAGTTGCATGGGAGACAGACCGACAAATGAGGAAGTGAAGGAGCGTTGTGGTGTGGATGTGATAGAAAGCGTTACGAGAAATACACTGAGGTGGTTTGGCCGTGTGGAGAGGATGGAGAGCGAGAAACTAACGAGGAGAGTGTATATCCGTGAGGTGGAAGGAGGGAGAGGAAGGGGGAGGCCGAGGATTAGATGGGGGAATGGAGTGGAGAGTATATGAGAGAGGGGGATGTGAGCTGGGGGTAGGGCAGTGAAATGGTGGAGAACATGGCGACACGGAGGAGATTTGTTTGTGGCCACCCCTTACGGGATTAAAGACGTCTAGCAATAGATAAATAGATAATCATTATTATTATTATTATTATTATTATTATTATTATTATTATTATTATCATCATCATCATCTTCATCATCTTCATCTTCATCATCATCATCATCATCATCATCATCATCATCATCATCATCATCATCATCATCCGGACCTCCTTTCCCACCCTTGGGCAGGGCGAGGAGTAGCAACGTCCAGACAGCCCAAGTTTCCCCACTCCAATAGGCCACTTTTCCATTCACTCATCATTCAAGCCCCCGGAATCTTGATTGTATCTGATACGCCAAAAGCTTTCACCACATTCTATAGCTTCACATAAACGTATCCGACAGAGTCAATCCGAACGCTGTCAGGTTAAAAAGGGATGCCAAATCCCTGATCATGCACTTCTCACAACATTCATCCAGCCAGCTCGATCTCTTGTCAGTTCCCTAGCCTCACCGACTTCCATACCTCTCGTCCTCACACACGTATCCACCATATCCTTCCCCCTTCTCCTTGGCCTACCTCGCTTCCTCCCTCCTTCAAATTCGCTCAGATATACTTTTTTCACCACTCTCTTGTTATCCATTCTCTCCACATGACCATACCAGCTTAGTACACTTTCTTCGCTTCTGGTCTCCACAGACTTCCTCACTCCGCATCTTTCACGAATCGCATTATTTCGTATCCTATCCAGTCTCTGTACTCCACATACATGCCTCAGCAGTCCCATCTCCACTACTGTCACTCTTGACTTTACATTTTCATGCCGCACCGTAGTCTCACATTCATATGTTAAAGCTGGCATTAACACTCCCTCATGCAAGCCTTGTGCAGCTGCAACACTCAAGCCTTTGTTTCTAATCAAGGTCTTCATTGCACCACCTACCTTCCTTCCTTGTGTCACTCTGCTTTCCACTTCTTTTGCACATTTTCCTCTCGTTTCTATTACTGTACCCAGGTAACTGGACTCTCTCACCAATTCCAGCCTCTTTCCATTCACTATAACATCACACTGGGAGTCACCTTCTCTCTTGATTACCATCACTTCACTCTTTTCTACATTTACGCTCAAGGCACGACGCTCACAGACATCACCAAAACTCTGCACTAGTCTACTAAGCTCTTCTCCTGTATTTGCAAGTAGCACTGCATCATCAACATAAAACAAATTTGAGATATTCCATCCATCACCATTCATTGTCAATGCCATCCCCCTCACCATTACTCGTGTTTTTACTTCTCTCATCACCCGATCCATATATATATATTGAACCACCCTGGGGACATCACACAATCTTGTCGCACACCCACACTGATCGTGAACTAATTTACTTAGATGCCCATTTACCCATACACGTGCCTCACTACCATCATAAACTCTTGACGGCATCTAACAGCTTATCATCTACACCGTACATGCGCAAAACCTTCCACAATCCTTCTCTGTCTACTTTATCGTGTACCTTTTCTGTCCATCTATTGCCAGACGCCTTAATCCCGTAAGGGGTGGTCACAAACAAATCGCCTCCATGTCGCCCTGTCCCCCGCCATTTCACTGCCCTGCTCCCAACTCACACTCCTCTCTCTCATATACCTCTCCACCCCATCCCTCCATCTCATCCTTGGCCTCCACCTCCCTCTCCACCTCACTCACATACACTCTCCTTGTCAGCCTCTCACTCTCCATCCTCTCCACATGGCTGGCCAATCCACCTTTGTGTTTCTGCTAACGCTTCCTATCATATCCACATCCACACCACAACGCTCCTTCACTTCCTCATTTGTCAGTCTGTCTCTCCATGTGACTCTACATGCTCCTCTCAAATAACTCGTTTCCACTGCTCCCACTCTTGACTTCTGTACCCCTAGCAAGGTCCAAGCTTCACTTTCATACGTTAGAGTTGGTATCACAATACTGTCATGTAGTAATTTTTTCACATCCGTACTTCTTTATTTCCCTGTTTCTTATCACTGCTTTCAAGGAACCAGCAACCATTCTTCCTTGTTGTACCCTTTCAGGCACTTCATCCTCTAAACTTCCATCCGTACTCATCACACTACCCAAAGTACTTAAACGCACTCACATTTTCCATTTCCTCCTCATCCAACCTCACTGTATATTCACTGACTTCACTTCTCACGAAGACCTTAACTTTACTCTTCCCTACGTTCACCTTTAGATTCCATTTCTTACATTCTCTCCCAAACTTATCCACTAAGCCTTGCAGCTCCCCTTCGTCTTCACTTAACAACACAGTATCATCTGCAAACTGTACAGGGAGTTTCCAAACACTGCCCTCTCTCATTAAGGCCGCTCCAACATCGACTGGCCTACCGTGTATCTCTTTTAAAACCCCATCCGTAAACAGATTGAACAACCATGGAGACATGACACATCCCTGTTTCAATCCAACCTTCAAATAGAAAAATTCACTCAGTTCACTATTCACACTCACTGCAGCCATAGCACCCTCATACACACTCTTCACGGCATTCAGCAACTTCCCATCTACTCCATATATTGTTAATACTTTCCACAATCCTCGTCTGTCCACACAGATCCATAAATGCCTAAAACACCTTATACCGATAGTCCTTCTCACAACCCTTCTCCACTATCTGTCTCACTGCGGATATTTTATCCACACATCCTCTGCTACCCGTAAAGCCACCCTGTTCATCACTCGCTAGGACTTCTGATATCTCTCTTACTTTCTCTATAATAATTCTTCCATAGTCTTTACTTTCCCTACAACACTCAGTAAACTTATAACAGCGATTATTCTTGCATTCACTTCGCTCACCTTTATTTTTGTACAGGGGTACAATCACAGCCTTTTTCCACTCTGCTGGCACAGTTTCACTCATCCACGCCTTCTTACATACCTCCAACAAGCACTTCATTCCACTCTCTTCACTACAGTTAATTATCTCTGCATACACCTTATCAACCCCAGCTGCTTTCCCATTTTTTAGCCGCTTCACGGCGTTCTTCACTTGTATTAGTGCCACGTTTCCCGGCACTGCATTCCTTCTCTGCACACCCCCAAAAACAATCATGTTTACAGCTGCTCTGCTCTTTCCATTTCCATTCATCTGGCTTTCAAAATATACTTTCCATCTGGTCCATACTTCCTCCCTATGGGTTAATAATCTACCACTTACATCCTTCACACCTTCACATTTCTTTCCGCTGTCACCCCTTTACAAAATAAATTCCTATTTTCAGAGCAATCTGCATTCGTTTTTCTTTATAGATCGTCACGTACCTCCTTCTTTTTCCTCTTCACTAGTCTCCTTACGTGCTTCTTGCTCTCAGTATATTCAGTTCTTATTTCAGTTGAACCCCTGTTCTATAACCACCCTAGCCACTTCTTTCTCTTTTCCTCCACTAGCTCTCTTTTAACCTCTTCGTCCCACCATGCCGTACCTTTCTTCTTTGTTGTTACTCTTCCACACCACACACCACTTTACCATTCCTAACTAAGCAATCGCTATATGCATTCTACAGGCTGTCCAGATCCATTTCATTCAATTCACTGATTCCAACTCCTCCCTTACTTTGATCCTGTATTCTTCTGCCACTTCTTTGATCCACAGCTTCTTGACTTTGAGTCTCTCTGCCTGACTGCTGCTCTTTGTCCTGGTCCACCTCACTCCTCAGCTTGATCTTGCATACCACAATCATATGATCTGACAGACCTCCACGTCGTCCTCTCACGGCCCTCGTTTCAGCAGCCATTCCCAGCATCGACCTCCTTACGAGCAGGTAATCAGTCAGGATCCTTTCTACACGATCCCCATTCCCTCTATACCATGTATATTCATGCGCATCTTTGTGTTTGAAATACGAGTTACAAATGCACAGCCTCCTTTCCTGACACATATCCTCCAGTCGCTTCCCATTATTATTTTCTCTTGGTCCTCCATTACAACCCATTATGTTATCCTCAGGATCAGTGCCTACTCTTCCATTCATATCGCCCAGTACGATCACTTTATAGCTCCTGGGCATTTCTCCCACTGTTTCATCCAGCTCATCCCAGGACTTGTCTTTCATTATTTCACTCCTGTCATAACACAGTGCATATGCTACAATCACTTTCGCTTTCACCTTCTCAAACTTGAACTTGACATGCATACATCTCGAGCTGACACGTTTGTAATCTCTCATTCCACTCTGCCACACCTCATTCATCAACAGAGCAACTCTTTCCTTTTATCTTCCCCGCCCATTCATGCTTGATCTTACACATTTCACACCCTCCCACTCCTCCACTTCACACCCTTTCATCTTTGTTTCACACAATGCCATCACAGCATATCTCGCACTCTTGAACACATTCACCACTTCCACTCTCTTGCTGTCCTCATTCACACATCTCACATTCCACATGGCCAAGTGAATCTGCCCATATGGTTGGGGCCCTGGGCAGGTATTGGGCACTCCGAGGCTGTCCGAATCATTTAGCATGATTAAGTGATTTTGGACAAGGGAATCCGGAGACACCTTACCCGGTCAAAAACCCCTGTTATATGGTTACCACCCAGCGTAGTAAATGGTTTCTTGGGTACAGGAAACCATTGGGCTTGTCACTCAGTGTAGAGACCATGAGGCATCCCCACACTGAGTGAGTGGATGATGGGCGCCCCCACCTACCACATTATTATTATTATTATTAATATTCTTAATTGTTGTTGTGGTAATTCACCGGGTCGGTCAGGATCACTTGATGTTCGTGATCGTCAGCTTTTACCCTCCCGGAAGGGAGCTGAGAGCTCATATAGTCCGATCTAAGGGCAAGGCTGTGACCTTCACACACGCACACACCCGTCCCCTTGCTCAAGGGGGACAGTAACCACCCACTTCGTCAGTGAAACTTTTCGCAACCTGAGCGAGGCGCGAACTCCCGACCACCATTTGGCAAGCGAGAACATTACCACTGCACCAGCGAGCGAGTAATTCACCGGGTCGGTCAGGATCACTTGATGGTCGTGATCGTCAGCTTTTACCCTCCCGGAAGGGAACTGAGAGCTCATATAGTCCGATCTAAGGGCAAGGCTGTGACCTTCACACACGCACACACCCGTCCCCTTGCTCCAGGGGGACAGTAACCACCCATTTCGTCAGTGAAACTTTTTCGCATCCTGAGCGAGGCGCGAACTCCCGACCACCAGTTGGCAAGCGAGAACGTTACCACTGCACCAGCGAGCGTGTGTGCACGCATCCGCGTACAGTGTGTTCCATGACAACGTAGGCTACTAACTGAACGTGATTCCTGAGGTCATAGTAACATAATACCCAATGAACTTATGTCGGATTTGCAAGAGGTACAAATGAGTACAAAGGAAAGGAAACAGCAACACGTCTGATGGTCCTTTTGTGGCTGTTCGGTATAGGGTACAGGGATATTTGTAACTAACTAAATTCTCCCATCACTTAAAACCAAGGATAGAAAAGCAGGATGTAAGGAGTAAAAGGTAATCAGGTGTGAAAAGTGGTAATGGAAGAATTTTTCGTTTTCCACCCGGTGCTGCCAACCTTGAGGCTATATTCTTCACTTTGTGTTGTGCTTTGGTAGTCATGATGTATTGTCTTACTCATGTGTAGGTTATTCACAATAAAAATATACCATAGAAGGGGATAGAACAGTGGCTCAGTCTGTTTTTGGGTCGCACCTTCTATTGCATTTAGTCCTCGAGTGACCCTCGCCCACACCACCTGTCACATGACTAGTGACCTTCTTCCTGAATTATTTTGTTGTTTCCCCGGGGCCATCTGGAGTCAGGGCTAATGGACTGCAGTCTGAAGTTGCCCTTATGTACTCCTCCTTCCTCCTTTCGGGGACAGGGAGGGAGTGGAAGGACGTTTACACCAACCGAGATGTGGAGCTGCCATGTGAAGCCTTACCTCTTTGGCACTTACCTTATAATAATGATAAGTAAAATGATAATTATGATCAATTTTAATTTATTATTCATCACGTTACTTTGTTGTTATTGAATATATAGTGTGTTCTTTTTTCTTTTATTTATGTTAAGCTTCCAGGAATTGACCCGAAATATCCAGTACCAGAATAAAATATGACACTTACCCATTGAAACATCAAAGAAAACGAAAGGACCAATAGCAGAAAATGCTTATTTAAGGGGAATATGCAACAAATGGAAATGAGTTTCCCACAATAAGGCAATCGAAATTTGGAAAAAAAAAAACTGGAGAGTTAAGCTTTCCCCTTTTGTAGAGAATGAATATTATGTTGCACGAAAACTCACACGTCATGAATCCACTGAAATTGCCTGGGAGAACCCGGAGTGGCCTGAAATTACTTGGTTAACACGTCTGTATGAAATATTTACCAAAATTAAACCATAAAACAGAGAGAGAGAGAGAGAGAGAGAGAGAGAGAGAGAGAGAGAGAGAGAGAGAGAGAGAATGATGAACTGGAATGTTGAGCCTGAGGTATGACCGCATTTTTCTCTTTTTACACAGTTGCTTTTTTCGAATTGTTTGGCTTCCAGTACCTTGGGGGTGAAAATTTTTATGAAGAATCTCTAGCCACTCCAGTCGGGAATAAAGTCTGTCCTGATTTGAATAGAAACGTTGGGTTATGGCAAAAATAAAACACTATTAGTCATGGAGTAATTAAAACTGATATATTACTGTTGTGAGGAAATAAACAGCGAAGGAAGAGATTGAAGGCAGTGAGGAGAATGGAGTTACCAATAAATACATAAACCATATACAGTTTTTGGCTCTTATTAGGTGCCTTGTCCTGCATAGTAATATATTCACCAAATGAAGTAAAACCTTAGTAATATTATGACAAAATTGGAAGGCCCTTTTTCTCATGCGCAATCAGTGGTACAGGAAAATACATAAAAATAACTCCATAGGGTTGAAGTATAGGAAGGGAAATTTTACAGGAATGGCGGCAAGTGGTAAGTATACAGCATAGTTTTAGCATAGAAACGGACACGAATAATCCCAATGCAGCCGTCGTACTCACTTCGGATATTTCATTAAGACTAACATTGAGCAGCGTTCCATAAGATAAATTCTAGCTTTCTTACAGTACCTCCTTCTCCCCAAATCTCTCTCTCTCTCTCTCTCTCTCTCTCTCTCTCTCTCTCTCTCTCTCTCTCTCTCACACACACACACACACACACACACACACACACACACACACACACACACACACACACACACACACCACAAACGTTGTACTGCACAAGAGAGAGAGAGAGAGAGAGAGAGAGAGAGAGAGGAGGAGGCGGAAGCGGAAGAGAAAGAGAAAGAGGGAGAGGCACAGCAGCATGAGAAGAACGGTCACTTATTTAGATTTTCTTCCCATCTTCTAAATAATGTTTTTGTTGGGATAATCCTTGGTGTGAGGGTCCATGGGGGAGTCACCTGTGTAAATCATTTAAGGCTTGTATTTAAGCAGCTGTTTCTACTAAACTCTGCTTCCTTTGTCTTGACTTGTGACTTCTGTGTGTGTCATTATTGTGCTTGCTGTTCAAAGTATATCCTATCGTAAAACAGCCATCCGTGGAACAAAAATGAAGGCTTTAAAGTCAAACGAGCCAATTTCTGGTGCTACTGATGTAGTACAGCAACGCCAGTAGACAGTTCCCACCTGCTTCTTTGTGCACATTTGCTAACCACTGTATCTTAATAAGGATATCTGCAGGGTGACCCGGAACCTCGCATCCTTACCTGTGAGGGCATTGTGTGTTTCTTTTCTTTAAATGTAGCCGAGATTAATTGCTTCTAGAAACTGTGCCATCGTCCCAGGATGTACGGTGGTTCATTGGAGCTCTAGGGTTACTGGGGATTTGCAGTGTTACCGTACACTAGGTTAAGTGTCACTCCAGAATGGGCTTTTAATATTTTACATTTTTATTCTTATTCAGCGAGGAGAAGTGGTGCTTGAGCCTAACACACTGATAGACTACCTAACCTAATCTCAGCTAAACGGAGCGAAGATTAATATGTATCAGAATTAAGGATCTCACAGTTTGCCTGTAATAAGTCAGACTGTGTGTTCTGTGGAAACATTAATAATTTTTCACAACATTTACTCAGACTTTCGCGACGAGGCAGATATTTTTCTTTTCCTTCAGTAACCAAAGAGGCAACCTGAAACATTTCAAGGGATACCTCTTCAAGTGAGGGGATAATGAAGGCCATTTCTAACCCCTCTAATTCGAAAAAGTCTCTCCTAACCTGAATATACAGTAATCGTCTGGAGGTCGCAAAAAGACTGTACGAACGATTCAACTGTACTGGAAATGCTCATGGTTCACAGAAGGTACTGGTAAGCGTTGTACTTGTCATGAGTGCAAGAATTATGACCATTGTACTTTAGGGTGTGCTTCGTGGGTGTGTTGGATGCTCTGATAGTTTTTGTTTTGGATGTAAATGATGAAATTACGAGTTTTACGGCACAGGTAAAGAAAATCACTCTGTGGAAGGAACTTGAAGGAACTTGGTAAGGTGAATACCATTAAACACTGCAGTTTCATGCTGCTACAGTTGCCAACACCTTCCCTAGCATTTTCACCTCGAGAGAGTATTTTTCATGTAACTTATTACAACCTGTCGATACCATTCAGGTTAGGAAGGATCTCTGTTGGTGAATGGGTTAATGAACGCTATGTCTAAACTCCTGTAATTTGAAAAGTCTCTCTCGTACATTGAAAGTTATCCTCTGTAAATAACACGAATAAAGTGCTTCGCATGTCATTGTATTAGGTATTAAGACTCTCCATAAAATGACGGCTTATTCTAGTCCTGTTGCCACCAAGTGATATTCTCTGCATTAATATATACTTGCAAGGAAGGGCTAACAACTTCACTCCGACGTCTTATATATTTACTCCTGCTACTGCCACGTAATTTAGCTCAAGAGAGTCTTTTTTTCGATATGGAGTGTGTTAGATATCGCCTGCATTAACCTCTCCAGTATGAATGGCCTCCTTTGAATCTAAACAACGTGTGATGATAGAGTGAATTAAGTAAACAATATGCATTCGTTGTGAAGAGATTAAAGAATACATTGTCAGTCACTTTAGATTGGCTCTCGTGTATGCAGCGGATACTTTAATAGTTCTCAAATTTTGGACTTCTCTTTGATTGCAAAAAACTGTAATAACTTTGCTCCTTTGACGTCTCATATACTAAATTCTTACCATCTGTGTTGTATTTAGTTCAGCTTTGGAGAGAGTTTCCGGAGGGTAAGGGAGAGATAGAGCCTTCATTAATCCTACCGTGATAGAAGGTTGTTTGAAGTCACTAGGCCATTGCAAGAATAAGCTGAAATAAGGCGTCATTGGGCTGAAAGGATTAGAGAGAGAGAGAGAGAGAGAGAGAGAGAGAGAGAGAGAGAGAGAGAGAGAGAGAGAGAGAGAGAGAGAGAGAGAGCTAGGCTAAGATATGAGGTGATGAAGTGTCAAAGGAAAGAGCTGCGTAAAAGAGAACAAGGCGATTTAATAAATCCCTTAGCGCACGAAATGATACCACGGTTTCACTGGTATTAACTAAAACGAAATGATACTATGGTTTCTGGTATTAGATGAAATGAAATGATGCCACGGTTTCACTGGTATTAGAATGAACTACTGTTTCTCTGGTACTACCTGTTACTGTATGCTTTGGTGGATAGAAGGATGGTATGGGTTTGGTTGCATTACTGAACTTATTTCACCTTAACTTGGCCCAGTTTATCGTCCCTTTGCAGCTTATTTCACGTAGCTCGGTGGCAGAAAAACACGATGCTACAGCTCTACATCCTTTCCATAGCACTTTATGACTAACATTATTATCTAGTGTTAGTCTAGTGTTCCAGATCAGCACTGGAGATTGAGAGGTGGTAATTTTAGGCCAAGTTAGAGTAAGAAGAGTACAGTAGCTGCGGTCCATTGTGTACGGAGGAATGCCGTTGTTTTAGTAGTCTGTAATCATTTTCATCCGGTAATGCTAATGATTGGAGGTCTTAGGGATAACACGTCATCAGCTTATTCTCAGACTTTAAATGGGTGAGAGTCTGGGCTTTCTTGAAAGAAGATGGCTCCAGTGCTTAGTGGGCTAATTTTGGTAAGCAGAACTGGCGCTGTGGGATGAACCAAACGTCGAGTTAAGGGGCCTTAATGAAAGTTGTACCTATATCACACACACACACACACACACACACACACACACACACACACACACACACACACACACACACACACACACACACACACACACACACACACACACACACACACACACACACACAAAGGCCCATGGTAAATGCAATGTATATCGATTTTTTTCCCCTCTCCCCTTCCCTTACCCCATCAACACATCAGGTCATGGTGGCAGGTATCAGCAGCAGAGCACTTTTACTTTTTTACACAGATACTATGACAAAGATCAAGGACAGTGGATGAATTACTCGTATATATTTTCTTTACTAACACATTCATAAGTATAGATCATTCTGCATGATAATAATCAGCTAGAACACACCAAAAAAAAAATCCTTAGGTTCTAGTATCAGATTATCTAAATACCAGCAAAGACACAAGGGTCACGAATGTACTGTATGGGTCATTGTATCGTCATTGTTGGTCATATAAATTAATTATGCTTTAATCTGCAATATCAGTGTTTAAAATGGAAAGGATGACTGTAGGTGAATGCGACTCCAAGGGGCTCGTATCATACTTGTTTAATCTCTCTCTCTCTCTCTCTCTCTCTCTCTCTCTCTCTCTCTCTCTCTCAGCTATCCCTTCCCTACATCATCTCGCCCAGCCTATCTTCCTCATCTTTCTTATCTTGCTCTTATCTCTGTTATCTTCATCTCTGCTCCATCCATCTCTTCCTCCTCCCAACCATTTGTTTACCCCTGTACTTCTCACCCTACTTCTCGTCTCCCTGCCTTCCTCTTTCTCACCTGTTTCCTTCCATATCTCACCTACATCCAGCCTCCCTCCCTCTTCCCAAATCTTTCATTCTCAATCTCCTGTACTCTCTCCCACCCTCCTTCCCTCCCTCCCTCCCTTTCTCCCCCTTCCCTCCCACTCAGCTGTTTCCTCCCCTTCCATTCTCACTCCCACCTTTCTCCCTGCTAACTGTTTCCTTCCCCAACTCATCTCCCCAGTTCTCTCCCTTCCCACCTACTCAACTCCCTGCCTTTCTTCCTCGCTCTCGAATTCATTTCCTCTCTGTCTCATATCCTTCTTTCTCCCTCTGCCTTCCTGACTCCCTCACTTCAGTCTCTGTGCCCGATGTTTCTCTCTCTCCTCATAGACTCGGCTTTCTTCCATACCTCTCAGGCCTTTCTCTCTCTTCCCTACCTCACTTCCTCTTTCCCCACCTCACTTTTTTCCCCCTCCCCATCTCAGCTCCTCTCTCCTTCCCATCTCATCTCCTTCGTCCCCACCTTTTACTCTTTGCTCCCCACCTCATTTCCTCCCCCCTCCCCACCTCTGCTTCTCCTCCCTCCCCAGCTCTTCTTCTCCTTCTCCCTACATCTGCGCCGGCCATCTCTGCCCCACCCTCTCCCTCCTGCCTCTGCAAGATCTTGGTAATGTATTCTTAATGTCTTCTGGATGCCGTCTGCTTCCCTCTTGAAAGCACGGGTGTTAGGCGTGAAGTAGAGAGAGAGAGAGAGAGAGAGAGAGAGAGAGAGAGAGAGAGAGAATAAGAATTAAGAAATGCAAGACACTACAATGAAGAACTGAGAGAAATGAGGGTAAAATAAAGATGAGCTAAACATGACAATATAAAGATTAAGGTAAGAGAGTTTATGCGGTAACTGAAGGGCAACACGATGAGCTATTTAAAAATAATACTCATACCTACATTCGAAATGAGTTTTTTTTTTTTTTCTTTAAGAGTGTCTCAGTGTCAGATGAGTGACAGTCGACTAGGTGAGAACACAAATAGATGACAGCCAGGTAGATGAGAGTGTCACCTGACGACAACCTGTTAAGCTGTAGGACATCTGGCGAGGTATGTTAAAAATATGTAAATGGATAAATGTTATCTGTCTGTATGTGTTTGTGTGTTTGTGTGTGTGTGTGTGTGTGTGTGTGTGTGTGTGTGTGTGTGTGTGTGTGTGTGTGTGTGTGTGTGTGTGTGTGTGTGTGTGTGTACGCAGTCCTGACGGACCCGGGTTCAAATCCCGCTGGGGCAGGGAACAGTTTAAGGATTTGAATTTCAGAAAAAGCAGACTTTACTGATCTACCAGAAGGCCCGCCGACATGTAAAAATACCCCCGCTAATACCAATACACCAGTCCTGTATGAGACAGCCCTAGCATGTATTCAGTATGGACGGTAGGTGTTAGCGCCGAAGTGGTGACATGTAGAGGTGTGCGGTACGTAGGAGGACTACTGGGCCTTGAAAGCAGGCTGTGAAGCCTATGCCCAGAGTCGGTCACAAATATATATATATATATATATATATAATATATATATATATATATATATATATATATATAGTTTTCTGTAAAATATTAATTGTAGTGAAGGAGGTTTAGTAACCTCGTTAACTTCTGAAGGAGGTTTAGTAACCTCGTTAACTTCATCACACAGAGAGGTCATTCATCAGCTAAAAATATCGTGCGAGGAGGCCAGAGAAAAATATAAAACAAGAAGGAGCATGCAGTAAGTGCAATACCCACGCCCTTTAATTGTTCAGTTTAA
>NC_137033.1:60033530-60036030 GCF_032717465.1 Coenobita brevimanus
ACTACTACTACTACTATTACTACTACTACTAATAAGTGTTAGTGAGAAAAGTAGGGGAGTGTTAAGTGGAGCAGAAAGGGAGAGTAAAGAGTTATCTGGTATGATGGGCAGGGAAGGTGGTGGACTGTGTGATGCAGGGAGTAAGGGAAGAGGTGTGACAGAAGGTTGGTGGACAAGCACTCCTAATATGCCTGTCATAGACTCCACTGCTGGGGCAATAACCAAAATAAAGAGATCACAACTGAGAAAAGAGAGTGATAATAATGTTACTGGACAGGAAGCAAAGCAATTTCAAAAGCAGACCATGAATAATACCAGTGATGATAAACTTGGTGAGTGGCAGCTTGTTGAGAGAAGAAGACCTAGAATGAAAAGACCTCAGTTTAGAGGTGTAACAGGCTCAATGAAGAGTGGTGGGCATGATATTAAAGCAGTGAAAAAAACTTTGGATGTATTCTTGGGGAGGGTAGATAAACAAGTCTCTGTTGACAGTATAAAGAATTTTATTTATAGTGTTTTTAATATTTCTGTAATAAACATTGAGAAACTGCAAATTAGATCAGAGGAGTTCCATGCTTATAAGATTACTGTACGAGCTACAGATAGAGATAAATTATTTAACGGAGATTTATGGCCAGAGGACATTGTTTTAGATAAGTTTTATAATAAGTCTAGGGGGACCTTAAACAAAGATTCGATTTAGATACTTATATATAGATATTTTTTTTACTGTCTACAACTTTTAATATTTTTTATTATCTTGACTTTTGTCTTCAGTTGATTTACTGACTACTGTGTATAGTATTTTTAACATTACTGTGTACTTTTGCATTCTGTTATACTGTGGGTATTTTATGGTTACAGAATATCTTAGACTTTATTATTTTATTGCATATTTTTTAATCTTTTGGTATTTTATTATTGGAGTTTTATATACATATATATGTGTGTGTGTGTGTGTGTGTGTATGTATATGTATGTATATGTGTATGTATATGTATATGTATGTGTGTATATGTATATGTATGTATGTGTCTATGTATGTGTATATATATATGTATATATGTATATGTATTTTTTTTTCACTATCTGCCTCCTTTTGCTTCAGTTTTTATCATCCTATATTGAACCTTTCTTTTTTATATTTTTTCTTTCATAGATAATTTTAGATAGGAGTTTATTTATTTTTTTATTTTTTTACTGGACTTTTTTCTGGTACTTTTAAGCTTCATTGTCTGTATTTTTTTTTTTTTCTGTGCATTTTTAATATTGTAGTATAGAGAAGCATAATACTGTACCCTACATCATTATGGATATTACTATTTGTACTTACAACTGTTGTTCATTAAGGAAAAACATAGATGTGGTGCGCTCACTTGCAGATGGAAGTTATGATGTTATTTTTTTGCAAGAATCATTTCTTAAAGAAGATAGGCTAGGAGATATTGCTTTTATTGATGAAAGGTATATGGGTGTGGGATCTGCTGCTGGCTATTCAGAGAAATCAGTTAAATCATTTAGAGGAAGATGTGAGGGAGGGCTTGTTTGTCTGTGGAAAAAGAATGCTTCCTTTCAAGTTAAAGTTATATCTCTTGAAGCAAATATGATAATTTTGGAATTGTCAGTGAGAGGTTTCACAGTAGTACTGGTAAATGTATATGTAAAAAGTGATGTTTGGGAGGATGTCACCCTTGAACTTTATTTGGAGTCACTGAGTAAGTTGGAGCAGGTTTTAATTAATTATAGCTATGATAATGTGTATTTTTTAGGAGATTTTAATGCAGACCCATTTATAGGTAGAGCATGGAATAATCTCAGCAATTTTATTGGGAGAAATGACCTGAAATGTTTTGATTATGATATGCTTGATATTAACACATTTACATTTATTCCTTACAACAACTCCTACACAAAATGGTTAGACCATATTATAGGTAGAGATTCCAAAAATGTTATAATTTCTAATATACAGGTGTTATATTCTTTTATTGGATCAGACCATTTACCAATGGTTGTATGTATGTACATAAATTGCCCTGAAGAATGCCTTGGTACATTTTGCCAGGGAGAAACAAGTGTTAGTGAGGACTTTTTAAATTGGAACAGCCTAAGTGCTGATGATATTAAAACAATAGAAAAAGATGTTAATAATGATTTGACAAGGTTAATTGCTCTTGAAACATTAAGTTGCCAGGTTACTGGATGCCAACGTAAGCAGCATATACAAGAACTTGATATTTTTTATGAGCAACTGATTTCTTCATTATCATCTCGTACTAAGAAATATAAGGGTATGAGGGTAAGAAAAAATAAACACAGAATTATTCCTGGTTGGAATAGAAATGTTAAAACACTGTATGAGGGATCACGCTGTGACTACATGGAATGGTTGAAAAAGGGAAAAGAAAGAAATTCAAAGGAGTACATGAAGATGGTTGGTAGTAGGAAAGAATTTAAATTAGCACTCTCTAAGTGCAAGAAGGAAGAAATTAATGAAAGA
>NC_137033.1:60041030-60048530 GCF_032717465.1 Coenobita brevimanus
CGTATTGCCATGTGGTCATATTTGCATGCATTTTGATTCACGAAAAGCTAGTGCATTTGAAATTATGGGCAAAAAAAGGTATACTAGAGTGGTTAAGCAATATGGCATATAAAAACTGGAATGAACTGCTCTCTCAGTACATTTGAATAGCTCCGAAATAATTCCAAAATAATCATATTACTGGAAATGTCGGGTAACTTCTCGGGCTCGCTAACATCGGCGGTTTAAGCCGAGTTGATTATTTAGGCAATTTTTTCAGACTTAATAGTGTGATATTGCACAAAACCCTTGGACTATTGCGGACATTAATTGTTTACTATATGTTATATGGTACATGAGATACGTAACTGCCTTTCTCGTTGAAGAACTAATAGCACAGATTTATTTTTCTGTGTAACTCTTGCATGTTACTGTTGCAGCTCTGCGATAAAATATCTTTAGACTAATTTACATTTAAACATTTTATACATATAAATGGGATTGACAGTGCATAAAATCTTAGTAAAATGAGGACGCTGACTGGTTGTAGAATTTATATTAGGAAGGAGGTTTGTATATTTGACAGTTTAATATAGAAATAATTGGGCAAATTTCTTCTATTTGCTGTATTTAGCATGTTTTCTATTCCTCAAATGATACTCCCACGAACCCGGAACCTCAGTCGCCTCCCTAACTCCGGAAGGGTGGGTGTTGGCAGGAAGGATGGGTATTGGCATGGTCTGCAACTTCTAGGCTCCTTCTAAGTAATAGAGGCTTTGCAACACCTCTTCCATAAGAATTTAGTCTCTACAATGCAGAAGAAAACTTGTCTATTTCTGATCCAAATAGAAGCTATAGGCATTAACGTTTGCATTTTTTGGGGGGTATGCGTCTGTTCAGTGCCTCGCGCGGCGATGACAGTCAGGCAATGTGAAGAAGGTGACATTGTAAGGTGCTGCCCTCACGCGGCGATGACAATTGACGATGCGATCATGCGATGCGTTGACAGACAGTCGCTTCTCTACAGCGAGAGGGGATAGATGATGTTTGCCAGTGGGGAGGTTGCTTTGTAGGGCAAAGAGAGAAGAGAATGACCTAGGACCAGAAAGGGTACGAGAGAGGGATGGAGGAGGAAGAGAAGTAATAAAGAGAGAAGTGGAAAGAAGAGGAAGTCGGGAGAGGAGCAATGACAGAGAGAATGGGGGGAGGAGGAATTGGAGTTTATTTTTTTTAATTAGGGATGAATTACAGACACCTTACAACAGGAGGATCAACCGTGTGTGTGTGTTGATTTGTCCACCTTACTTAGAAGAGTGGACACGGGCAGATTGTGGAAGCCCGTCAGAGATTTATGCATGAAGGGGGTAATCGTGTAGAGATCGTTGTTAGGGAAAGGAAGGTGTGAGTGCAGGTGAGGATGATGGAGTGAGAGGGTTAATGGATGAGGTGAGGGTAGAGAGGGTGCAGAGATGTGGCGAGTTAGCAGGGGAGTGGAGATTTAGTAAGGAGGGGGGGGGGAGGACACAAGTTGAAGGAGAGAAGATGAAGGAAGGCGTATTATTTCTGCGGCAGTGTGGAATCGTGATACTCTTGGAATGAGGACAGGTGAGATTGTAGCGCGAAGTGAGGCTGTGGCAGGACAGTCTAGGATATAGTGAATCAGAGGAGACTCGTCGGAGTGGTGGCAGTGCATACATGGCTCTGGGTCAAGGCGAGTGACTTGAGAGAAGGTTGGGAAGCCGAGGCGTAGGCGATGAATATGCCTTTCTAGTGAGTTGGGGGTGCGAGGTGGGATGTCCAGCGGCTTGTATGCTGTGGCTCTGGCAAGCCAGGAGGCAGAGAACGATCCATCAGCGGCAAGAGTGATATGATTGTTTATGATGTGATCATTGATGGCCTTATTGGTGAGAAATTTGATGCGAGACAGACTGGCGAGGAGAGGGAAGGTGGAGTGTGGGAGAGTAGTTGCAGCTCGTGCAGCAGCATCTGCAAGCTCGTTGCCCAATATGCCTACATGTCCAGGCAGCCAGTGCAGGAGAATTTCACCCCCGTATTGGTTGATGGAGTCAGCTACAGCATGAACTGAGGATAGCAGGTTAGCATTGTCTCTGAAGTGCCTTGATTGGAGACCGTACAGAGACGAGAGCGAGTCAGTATGGACTACAATGCGGTGTTTATGGAGCTCGTAGGCATGACGTAGTGCACATAAGATGGCTACGAGCTCTGTCTCGTATGTGGAGGCTCCCGTGGGGAGCCGCCAATTCTCGACAAGGCCTTCAGTGACAAATGCAGAGCCTGCTAGCCCCTCTTGTGTAACTGATCCATCAGTGTAGTATACGGCAGTGTCAGGCGTTTGGAGGGATGAAATTCTCCTGAGGCTGTCTTGGTGGAGGAGAGCGGGGATGGATGCTCTGGGGCAATGGGAATTGGGAAGGATGAAGGTGATGGGTGATGACTGCCATGGAGGGAGAGGGGAGTATTCAGGATGCAGGGAATCAGGACCCTCTCGGAGTGAGGATCAACCATATTTAGCCATGTTTTCTCTAACACACACATACACACACACACACACACACACACACACACACACGCAACATTCCTTTTACACAACAACCACATCCAAAACCACTTCTACCTTCTTCATTCCCTACGACTGTCATCTACAACTACACACACACACACACACACACACACACACACACACACACACGCACACACAATGGCTGAGGCAATGGACAACAACAGGGCAGCGATAATCTATGGGCGTTCGATTAAACTGAACGTTGTCCCTCCCACCTCCTTCCTCTTCCTCTTCCTCTTCTTGTTCCTCTTCCCTTTCCTCCTTTTCTTCCTCATCCTTCTCTTCCTCTTTTCCCTCTGCCTCCTCTTCCTCTTCTTCTTCCTCATCCCCTTCTTCCTCTTCTTCTTCTTCCTCTTTCTCTTCTTCTGCCACTCCTACTGTACTTAGTTTGTTTACATTTTACGTAACTCGACTGGCACAACTTGGATATTAATTCGAGTGTGCGTGACATTTGGTGGGTCTTACTTATCTGTCTATCTGTCTGTCTATCTATCTATCTATTGCCAGACGCCTTAATCCTGTAAGGGGTGGCCACAAACAAATCACCTCCATGTCGCCCTGTCCCCCGCCATTTCACTGCCCTGGTCCCAGCTCACACCCCCCCTCTCTCTATACCTCTCCACTCCATCCCTCCATCTCATCCTTGGCCTCCCCCTCCCTCTGGCTGCCCCATCTACCACCACAGTCACTGCCACAGCTACCTTCATTCCTTACTACCCCTACCAAAACCACCACTACCACTACCTTTGCCTACCACAACTACCAGAAGCACCACCACCACCACCACCACCACCACAAGCCTAAACACCCAGGTAATTCAAACGTGTCCCAGCCGCGGTTTCACGTCATTAGCCAACAGCAAAAATCAGAGAGAGAGAGAGAGAGAGAGAGAGAGCGGTGTGGATAACGGGGTATGATGATGATGATATAGATAGAAAGGTAGGTAGATAGACAGATAGATAGATAGATAGATAGAGAGAGAGAGAGAGAGTTACTGGCCAGACCTATTCCTGGCCGCCTGGTGAAGGAGCGAGGGCCTGACTGTTGTAGTTGTTGTTGTTGTTGTTTATAGATTATCTCCGCCTATAGAGGAGACCGAGCCTTGATTATGGCCTGGTCGGTGTGTGTGGTTGGACAGGAGGTAGTAAGAAGAGGGAAAATAGAAAGATTAGAATTGGAGTATTAAAGGGGTGAGCGTTATTTAGGTGCAGCATCAACGACACACTGAGGTGGTTTGGCCATGTGGAGAGGATGGAGAGTGAGAGACTGACGAGGAGAGTGTATGTGAGTGAGGTGGAGGGGGGAGAGAGGGAGGGGAAGGCCAAAGATGAGATGGAGGGATGGAGTGGAGAGGTATATGAGAGAGAGGGGGGTGTGAGTTGGGAGCAGGACAGTGAAATGGAGGGGAACAGGGCGACATGGAGGCGATTTGTTTGTGGCCACCCCGTGTGGGATGAAGGCGTCTGGCAATAGATAGACAGCTGTAAGACGTGACGAGGGGGGGGGGTCGGAGGGTTCAGTGGGTGGGATGTGTGGGTTGGGGTAGATTCTGCCGCTCTGAGTAGTTCGGTTGCAGGGCATTTTAGTAGATAATGTAGTAGGGGAAAAGGAGAGTTTGCGTTGCAGTGTTTGCAGTTTTGGTATTGTTCGTCGATTATATTGGGAAGGGGGCGATGTTCTAGCCGTAACCTTCGCAGCAGTGAATGAGTGTAGTTGTTTTCTTGTCTGGGATATGCTTGGTTGAAGGCTGATGCTTTGTTTAATATTTTCTTTTTGATTTGTGAGACACACACACCCCTGCACATTGCTACACTTCCACACAGCCACACCTCACAAAGTCTCCAAAGTCACTTGCAGTAGAATATGATCCAGAAGACCCTGGTTGTGTTACCATTACTAACCCAATTAATGCTAGATCACATTTTTTCTTACCATCTCAAGACGATTTTATTTAACCTACGAAAGATCTGTGGCAGTGAAGGTTAATTAAGATATTATTCCTTTCGCAGGGGTGACGAACGGCCAGTAACAGGAGCAGCCAACAGAGAGCTATGTGGCATTTCTTTACTGCAGTGTGTCATCATATCCCGCCCCACACCACCACACATCCCCGCCAGTCCCTCTCTACTCACCAGTCTTCGAAAAGACCTAAATTCATCTTTTGCAAAGCCACAAAGTGTAGATGTTGTTACATATAAGCGTGAAATACAGGAATGTTTGAATTTCTTTCCTAATGTGATTATGTCTTCAGATAAATAACTGTTATCTTGTGTAATTACCCTCTTTTGATATTAATAGGCTGAAATATTAGCCGTAAATAACAAGTCTAATTAGATAAACATCCTGTGAAAATGCTCTGAGTACATAATGGGTTAACTTAGGGCACCACAATTTAAGGACAAGCCAAAGAAAAGCCAGCGAACTCAGGCATGACCAAAAGCACCCCACATGGCCTCCCTAGCATTGGAGTACTGGATATGTTGGTACTCCACTATCTGTGTTAGTCATGGAGGCTCAGTAGTACCCTTAAGACAAACTACTATATGAAAATCTGGTTGGATAATGAGAAAGCTTTGAAGTGCATTGACACCGAGAGCTGAAATAATGCTCAAAATGTCGTCTATTGAATTAAAAGGAACCGATCAAGTCAGACACTGCTCATATGTCGTAACTTTACCGGAGAGCGCTACCCTGAAGGTTCCATACTATTCGTCTATGAAATCTTGAATGCTGATCTCTCAAACTACTACTACTTCTACTACTAACAGTAAGCTCCCAGACCAAAAGCAGTCAAGATGGAGAGTTCCCAGCCCCTACATCACTTCAAAATCTCTTTACCTAAAATCTCGTGGCCAATGACGTGCAAGATTTTCGCATAATACTCTGTACGTAGAACGAATAACATGCTAGTTTATGGAATACAGGAGTCTGCCACAACTCTCCATTTGGGGAAAAGAATGGTTAAAGGAAAAAACGTAGACAGAGGCGAATGGGAGAAGGCTGTGGTATTAGACTGTTGGGAGTACTGTTGATATTTTCTCTGCCTTTTTCCTTCATATACAAAATGAAATTAAAACTTTATTAATCCCCAAATAATCAGATCATTGTTAACTAACGTGATCTGGTACGAGTAAGGCTGAAAAACAATGGGTAATGAGAAAAGCGAAAAAAAAAAAAAAATCGTTTTTTTCTGCCAGAAGGGGTGATATTACAACCATCCGAGAAAGTGCGATGAAGCTGTGTTTGGCCCGGTTTATATATCTGTCCATCAGTCTGTCTGCCTGCCGGCCTGTCTACCTGTCTGCCTGCCTGTCTGTTAGCAAGATTAGAGGAAAAAAATCAGCGGATTATCTTATTTCTTTATTTAGATTTTGAATTTACTATTCTGCACAAGCCCTTACGAACTCGGGAACGTTGTCGCTGGAATCCAAGCAGGAAGAGTCAGCGGACAGTGACTGACTAATTTTTCGCAGTTACCCATCCATTTTACTGCTTTCTCTGAACAGAAAGCCCACCCCGACTTAACCTGTGGCGTCACAAAAGGTGCGCGGGGAAGTCAAGCGAGCAGATCATCTCTGTCATTAAACTCTGAATTAGGTTAGGATGAAGTAATCTGTTTTTTTTTTTATAGCATTCAGTAAAAGGTCAGGGGTACAAGACAAAGATAAAGGTTCAGTCAGCCGTCATGTCCGAGCGAGAGGCTCATCAATTTTTGAAGCATTGTGATGAACAAGTAATAAACAGTAGCTCAGAGATAGACTCCGTGGAGAGAGTGCATCAGTACGTCACGTCTGTTATAATACTTCAGAACCTCGGGTGTTTAGTGATAAAATGGACGAGCGTTTGAATCGATTGTGTGGCACGAGTGTTGCTGGCGTCACTTTATAAGCTGGTGGTTAGATTTTGCTGGATTTTCCCGCCATTGTCCTCTTGCCTGCCTGTGATCTGTCGCCTTGTTCGCGTTGCACCCACCAAAGGTATGCTGTTTGACTTTATTAATTCTGTACCCATTTTCTCTAACTTGGCCTAAAACTTCCATCTCTCCAACTTGAATACTGAGTTGTAGCAATAGATTAATACTAGAATATGTAAGTCACAAAAAAGTGCCATTGAAGAGGAGCCGTAGCGCTGCCCTTTTCTGTCAATGGCCCATGTGAAGTAAGCGGCAAAAGGACGAAAATCTGAGTCCAGTTACCCTGAAAAAAAGTAGTATAATGCAGGATACTATGATATTCTAGGAAGTTGTGGACAGTTGAGAGTTGTTTGTGGTTTGCAATAGCGAGACAGGCAGAAAGAAAGACACACAGACAGAAGACAGACAGACGCATGGCAAGGAGACAGGAAAGGGGAGACGAAGCGTGGGGTTATTATTAGTGTAGTTGACTTCATAGCACATTATACTTGTGCCCTAACTTTAAAAGCATGTCCTCTCATATACAGCCAAGGTCCTTTGACGAGTAGTGAACTAACAGACAGACAGAAATACACACACACACACACACACACACACTGCAACCACATCAAACCATACACCCCCCCACCCCACCTACACACAACACATCCATTCACACACACATACACACACACACACACACACACACACACACTGCAACCACATCAAACCATACACCTCCCCACCCCACCTACACACAACACATCCATTCACACACACACACACACACACACACACACACACACACACACACACACACACACACACACACACACACACACACACACACACACACACACACACACACACACACACACACACACACACTGCAACCACATCAAACCATACACCTCCCCCACCCCACCTACACACAACACATCCATTCACACACACACACACACACACACACACACACACACACTCTCTCTCTCTCTCTCTCTCTCTCTCTCTCTCTGTGATGGAACTTGCTGGTGGGGAAATGTATTTA
>NC_137033.1:60053530-60085100 GCF_032717465.1 Coenobita brevimanus
TTAAAGTATGGAAATGAAGCTTGGATCTTGTTGAAAGGACGCGAGTCAAGAGTGAGAGCGGTGGAAATGAGCTACTTGAGAGGAGCATGTGGAGTTTCATAGAGAGACAGACAGACAAATGGGCTATGAAGTTGAGAAGGAAGGAGGGATAGAGAGGGAGGGGGGGGGAGAGAGGTGAAGTGGAGGGAGTGGAAGACAAAATGGGAGGTAGAGGTGGGGAGGAAGCTAGGGAAGGGAAGTGGGGAGAGATTGTGGGGGAGAGAGAGAAGGAGAAAATGTTATAGAACTACAGATAGATATATAGACAGATAGGTAGACATGGATAGGTAGATAGATAGATAGATAGGTTTAAAAATAGCTAGATAGATAAATAAATATAGATATTAATAGACAGCCTGGAGCACTATAATCACATGGGGTTCAGCCTCACACCTTACCTCACACCTGCCTCCACCCCACCCCACCCCACCCCCCCCGGGAATACCTCTCATTAACACCTCGCCTCACCTCTTGTGGGACTACCTTTCTGACTGACACCTTTTGTTTTGAGAAAGCAGTAGTTTAACTTAGCTGATCCTCAATGATTTTCAGTCTTAAGTATTGTTATAAGGGGTGACAGGCATATATATATATATATATATATATTTTTTATATATATATATATATATATATATATATATATATATATATATATATATATATATATATATATATATTTTATAGCATTGCAGCCCAGCTTTGCCACCACAACACAGTACCTGAAATCAGCTGGATGTCCATAAGATACATCGCATACAGAATATTTATTCCCTGCCACAGTGGGGTTAGGGAGAGGCTGGCCAGCATCCTGAATGGCAATGTAATCAGCAAACCTCAACTGTGCCTCAGATCTAAGCCCTGACTGGCCCCATCCTGCCGCAGTGCCTTCACCCACTACATCACTAGGCGTCAGCTATACTCAGGTCATTTTATCTAGGCGTAGACTTGCCATCTTGAATGTTGAGCTGTAACAGATCATCATCATGGCGCTAATAATGAAGTTCTGTGGAAGGGATGTTGAACCCTAGTACAGTCGTCCTCTGCCACTGAGCTATGACTGTATGCTGAGAATGAACAAAAATCTTTATGGATTTAAAGTGTGAACTACACACTATACTTTTATTGCCCTAACTTGGCCTAGGTTTTTGTCTTTTTGCAGCTTATATCACACAGTTCAGTGGCAGAAAAATACAGTGCCGTGGCTTTGCATCCTTTTCATAGCACTTCATATCTTCTTTGCTGTCCTTATCTCATTCTAGTAGTTCAGTTACTCTTCTAGGAGCTGCCTAGCATGGGCCAACCGGCCTACTGCAGTTATCCTCTCTTCTTATGTTCTTATAACGGAATTTTTCCAGTTTGAAACCATTACTTCTAGTTCTATCCTGTATGCCCACTTTAAGTTCTGTACCTTGCTAATATCTCCTTTACTTATTCCCTTCCTTCACTTAAACACCTCAATTAAGTCTCCCATTACTCTACGTCTTCCTAGTCGGTGCAAATTTAGTCTTTTTAGTCTGTCTTCATGTGGCAGGTTCCGAACATCATGTATCATTTTTGTCATTATTCTCTGTACGTTTTCAAGCGACTTTATATCCATTCAATAGTACGGACACCAAAATTGCACGGCGTAGTCTAAATGTGGCCTTATTAATGCTAAATAAAGTTGCAAAATTGCTCCTCGATATAAATCGTAGGAGCCTATTTGCTTTATTTCTAGCATCAATACACTTCTGCCTAGGTTGAGGTCTTACTAACCATAACTCCTAGATCTCTCTCGCATTCCGATTTACTAATTACTTTGTTATCTAAGTTGTATGTAATATCTCCCATGGTCTTGCCTACGTTCAGTACTGTACAGTTTTCAAAATCTGACAGTCTGAAATTACCCACAAAATTTGTACAAGTGGCACCATTGGATTGTCAAGGCCAACGTCAGTCGTCATCGTCGCGCGAGGGCAGCACATACAAGGTTGTCTCCACCCTGCTTGCCTATCACCATCACGCGAGGCTGATGCAGTGACATGGTGATTTTCAACACGTTGCGCAACTTGTTGCGCAACTTGATGCCCAGTGTGTACGGGGCTTAACATGGAGGCAACGCAAGAACAAGAGAGAGAGAAAAAAAAAACGAAAAGACTGATCAGTATAAAGATTCGTCGAAGTTACATAAGGCTCCCCTCTATTTTATGGGAGTTTCCCTTGTTGCAAGCCCCGCCCCCAATGCGGCGCCCATCAGTCTGCCACTACCTATAAAACCCCCATGCCAGCAGCCCAGAGTCAGTGAGCCTCAGTGTCGCTCTTGCCAGTGTTGGGTGTACATCTCCGAGGGTTAGCCCATGGCGCCAAGCCGTCTACACTCGCATGATCGTATCTGCCACACCAACGGTTACCAAACACTTGGAATATTTCCCCATAATACACCACAAACTTTCCTAGATTTGATGTTTTATGTCATCAGAAATAAATTGACATCATTACTGTCGCATTTGTTCCAATGTCTTAAAGAAAAACTATCTTTTCCCCACATATTGACAGCTTTCTTGAAGTTACTTTAAGTTAATAGCTAATAATGCTTTCAGAGGACAAGTATGTAAAAACACTCAGTACATAATGTTACCAGAGGTCTACTATTTCATTAGAGAGAAAATGGAAACACCAGCAATAAATTAGAAGGCACTGGAGTTGCCCTAGCAAAGACATCTCCATGTCACTAGTATCCTTGGTCATCAGGGTACTCTCGTAGATGGTAGTATTATCGATACCTGCATGCTAACTTCCCTCCGTTCTACCGCAAAATATTTTTTTTTTTTTCTCGGTACCACAAATTTCTTGAGCACTTTTAGTACTGAAAAAATGACTGTCAACGCTATACTCTTGGTGCATCATTTACCTGCTATCTTTATCTCTCTGTGCATATAAGGAATTACAGCTATTTTGCGTAATAACCTATGAAATTATAATGAATTATACCACACATCGGCACAGCAAGTACCATACGAGATGCAATGGCGTCCATACTATCTGTTTATGTTTGGAAATAAACCCTGTATTTTGATTGGCTGCTGGAAGAAAAATAGCGGAATGGATGGGCCAATGAAAACTCGAGATCTGGCGTGAGTGTCCCGAACACACACACTTTCCCACATTCGTATCGTTTTTTTCTATTTTCCTTTGCGGTTCTCTCTCTCTCTCTCTCTCTCTCTCTCTCTCTCTCTCTCTCTCCACTTAGCACATATGCATAAATTCAAACCCGCTGCTGCAGCCACCCCCAGTCTGGTATTCTGTTTTGCACTACTGTTGTGGTGGTAGGCAGTAGAAATTCTGTTTTCCACTAATTCTTTTAGTTTGATTCTCACTGGCTCAGGCATCAGGGGTGGTGCATACGTCAAGACTGACCTAAGTAAAAATACATCTGCTGGGATTAAACTGTCTTAATCCTTGACTCAGGTGACCACGCCACCTGCCCCTCTCAGCAGGGAATGATTTTCATATCACCTGAACTGTACTGTGCTGCAATGAAAGGATTTTTCCATTAAGGAAAAAAAAAAAACGGCGTAGAGTTATTCATCTTGAAAATTCTCACCTAGAAAAGTGGGGGGGACAAAAGATACTCTGTCCCCCAGGCTCCAAAAAGTGTGTGTGTGTGGGGGGGGAAGCAAGTCCCCCTGTCCCCCACTCAAACGAGGCCCCTGGCACACCTTACCGTGTATAATGTACAGTAGTCTGAGGTGATCAAAATGGCTTCATGCAGTCTTCGAAAATTCTGCTTGTTTCAGTTGTGTATAATAATTGTGCAGTTTTTGTTTGCAACTGGCTACAGGGTGAGAGGATATGGCTGCAGGGTGAGAGGATATGGCTGCAGGGTGAGAGGATATGGCTGCAGGGTGAGAGGATGTGGCTGCAGGGTGAGAGGATGTGGCTGCAGGGTGAGAGGATATGGCTGCAGGGTGAGAGGATATGGCTGCAGGGTGAGAGTATATGGCTGCAGGGTGAGAGGATATGGCTGCAGGGTGAGAGGATATGGCTGCAGGGTGAGAGGATATGGCTGCAGGGTGAGAGGATGTGGCTGAGGGGACAGGAAGGCCATTTTTACACCTCATCAGGCTTCATGTGCAAAACATCATTACAGCTCTAATATTAACCACGTCATCTACGGTGTCAGGGGAAATTGTTAACTTATAAATGGTCATTTTTTTCCCAAGGGTTTTATTATATTTAGCTTTCAGTTTCAAAGGAAATTATTGCTTCCACATAAAATTTTTGGAAACAGATAATATTGTTTAATATACAGGTGGTAAAATTAGGAAAATTGTATTGTCATACAAGAACTATGCCAAAAATCCCTTTCAGCATTTCCCCCAAATATTCCCATGGGGGGCAAAGTGCCCCCCTGCCCCCCCAGTGGCTACGTGTATGAGGTGTGCTGTGGGGGAGGGCAGTGAAATGGCGGGGGACAGGGCGATAAGGAGGCGGTATGTTTGTTCTTACGGGATGGAGTCGTCATGCTATAGACAGTTAGATATATTGGTGTAGTGTTAATAACTGTTCTTTATTCTTCATTTTATTTTGTATTAACCTCGTCATCCTTGTTCTTATTGTTTTTATAATGCTGAAAAGTATGGGGAAGACTGTAGGCCTATCATGTATTAAGCAGTGTAGCTCGGCCTTATTACACTCATTTCCTCTCCCCCTCCTCCTCCTCCTACTCCTCCTTCTCCCCTTCTTTCCTCTCCTGTCCTCTCCTCCTCCTCCTCTTCCGTCTTTTTTCCTCCTTTTTCTCCTCCTCTTTCTCCTTTCCTTGTCTTCCTCTCCATTCCTCTTTCTCTTTCTCATTCTCCACTTCTTCCTCCTCCTTCGCGGTGGGAGCTGCCTAGCATGGGCCAACCGGCCTACTGCAGTTATCCTCTCTTTTTATGTTCTTCTTATGTTCTTATGTTCCTCCCCCTCTTTCTCTTTTCCTCCTCATCCTCATCCTTCTTTTCATCATTTCCTTCTTCCTTTTCCTCCTCCTCCTCCTCCTCCTCTTGGGTATAAGGAAGAGTTTTCTTATTTGGGAGACATGTTATGTGCTGGAGGTGGGACTGGAGCTAGGTCTGTGGCCAGAGTGAGGAGTGGTTGGAAGAAGTTCAGGGAGCTGTTGCCTCCCTGACATTGAGAGGGCTCTCCCTCCATGCTAGGGGACCTTTGTATGCAGCATGTGTCAGCAGTGTAATGCTGTATGGTCGTGAGACCTGGGCAGTAAAGGAAGACGAGATCTGTAGGCTCAAATATACGGAAATGACAGTGATTAAAAGGATGTGTAGTGTGTCCTTGGATGTGAGGCCTGGGGGGCTGGTTTATGATTGAAGAGTTGAGAGGAAGGTTGGGACTGGAGTGTATTGGTGTTGTGGTGATGAGGGGTAGATTGAGATGGTTTGGGCATGTGGAGAGGATGGAGGATGACAGTTGGGTGCGGAAAGTGTGAAGTGTGAACGTCGGGGGTAGGGATGTGAGAGGCAGACTGTCACACTTTTAATAGCACTTGAGCTAACTGAGGAGGGAAATACCACTTTTGAATGTATGCTGTTTTTTTTTTTTTTTAACCTGAGGTACCTGTACTGATGCTGTATTACTTGACGTAGTGTATGCCAGCATCTATTATGCACTAGTGTGAGCCTGAGTAAAATCATGTAGTGTTTGCCTAAATATAACTTTTAGATGGACCATTTGCAGAGAAAGTTACTTTGAATTAGTTTGTGTAAGCCTGTGACTGCTAGTAATTGTTTTAGCTTTATAAAATGCTTTGGTGTTAGCATGAATAAAAACTGCAGTGGATCAGGTCTGGTCAAAGGGTTAAATGGTGTAGGGGGCACAGGAAGGCTTGATAGCAGCTCTTCCTTAACAGCCTATCTATCCATCTATCTATCTATTGCCAGACGCCTTAATCCCATAAGGGGTGGCCACAAACAAATCGCCTCCATATCGCCCTGTCCCCTGCCATTTCACTGTCCTGTCCCCAGCTCACAACCCCCTCTCTCATATACAACCCTCCCTCATAACAACCCTTTTTGTATATTACACGTCAACATTGTGTACTGTTATTTATGGTGCTTGTATAGTAACAGTGTTGGCATCAGTAATATACAAAAGCACACTGAGATGAGATGTGCACAATAAATGGCTCAAAAAGTGGTGTTGAGAAATATCCAAATCCACCAAAAATACAACTGTAAATGACAATGTTGTACTGATTATGAAAATTGATTTTGCAGGATGAAGGAAGCAGAAGAGAAAGTCTAAAAGATAACCAAAGAGACGAAAGATGTGGCTAAGGTGATGCAAGAAGGCGGCAGTCTGGTGAGTAAACTGAAGAACAAGGTGAAGATGGTGCAGAGAGGGAGCCAGGATACAAAAAGCCTTTGTTATAAGTAAGGCCCAGTATTTTATTCTGTCTATCTACCTATCTACAGCCAGACAAATAAGACATTATTTTTTCCATCTATCTGTTGCCAGATACCTTAATCCCGTAAGGGGTGCCAACAAACAAACTGTCTCCATGTTGCCCTGTCCCCTGCCATTTCACTGCCCTTCCCCCAGCGTACACCCCAGTCTCTCATATAACTCCACTCCATCCCTGCATCTCATCCTTGGTCTGCCCCTCCCTCTGCCCTCCTCCACCTCACTCACACACACTGTCCTGGTTAGTGTCTCAGTCTCCATCTCCACAAGGCCAATCCACCTCTGTTTATTACCTTAATACTTTCTATCACATTATTTTACTTACCATAAGGAAATCAGATGGAGGGTGAGAGACTGACGAGGAGAGTGTATGTGAGTGAGGTGGAGGGGGGGAGAGGGAGGGGGAGGCCGAGGGTGAGATGGAAGGATGGGGTGGAGAGATATATGAGAGAGGGGGGTGTGAGTTTGGAGCAGGGGAGTGAAATGGCGGGAGACAGGGCGACATGGAGGCGATTTGTTTGTGGCCACCCCGTACGGGATTGAGGGGTCTGGCAATAGATAGATAGATAGATTTTCCATTATGTGGTTGAAATCCAACTTGTGGGGGAGCCATTGGACGTACCAGATTATCGGCTTTATCGGATCGGGCTTCCCCCATCCCCCCACATTGATCTGGTGTAGAGAGGGTCTGCTGTATCATTCTTTTTCTGTGTCTGTTCTTCTGTCTTCCTGTTCTGTCTTTCCCATGGTAAAATAACTCCAACAGGCAGACTCTTGCACACGTCGGGTGGTAAGCTCCGCCCACCACCCCTCGTGACATCACATAGATAAAGTTTCATTATTACTTTAGATGATCTATTGCTCACGCAATCGTATTATGGGATATCTAAACACGATAACCTTGGTGCATCTCTCCCTCTCCTCCGGAACCTGCAGTGTCACATCCTCAAAACCACTCGTGGTCAGCATCTCCACTGCCTCCTGACTTCCTACTGTGACGTAAGGTCTCTGCCTACCTTCCTTAAACAGGACCTCGAACCGTCGATATGCAAGTCCAAGCTTCACCGTCCAGAGTAGTTTTTGGTGATAATTTAGGTCAGTGTTGGTGGGGAAGAGAAGCCTCACTCTATTCCTTGGGGTGGCCTCGTCACGGTCCTGGCTAGGCATTGCTCCTGACCCACGTGGTGTAGTCGGCTGCACTCCAGCTGCCTTCCCCGTATCACATGGTATAGTAACACCTCCATCTACCCCACACGACTTATTCTTTACCTTTTTGTTGTCTCTGTCCTCTTCTTCATCACTCGCTTCCCTCTCGCTGCCGCGTATCATCCTCTTTCTCTTCTCTCTTGTACTGATGACCTCCGTAAACCCGGTATCCATATCTATTTCTTCCTCGTTGTCACCCAAGGGGCCTCCTTCCCTCGTTCATGGCCATGGCACTAGCCATTTCAGGGGACGTTGGTTTTGTAGTGCATCCGATCAGTTTCAACTCAGCTGTTAAATTACTGTGTGATGAAGCGCTCTGGGAAGCACGTCTGCCTGCCACGGAGGTCAAGGACAGAATGAAGAGGGTGTATGTAGGTGAAGTGGATGGAGGGAGAGGGAGGGGTAGACCGAGGATGAGGTGGAGGGATGGAGTTGAGAGGTATATGAGGGGGGGTGAGTTGGGGGGAGGGTAGTCAAATGATGGGTGACAGCGACTTGGAGGCGTTTTGTCTGCGGCCACTCTTTGCGGGATTAGGGCGTCGGGCTATAGATAGATAGATAGATCTATCGGTGGATAAATCAATAATTATATGGTGTCACGGTAGGGTCAGGCTCCATATTACCTCACCCTTACCAGCGTACTTCGGCATTTGTCAGGTTAATATACATAATACATTCACTGTTATGTCCATCCATCTCTCTCATTCTCCTCATCTCACCCTGTTTACTCCCCTCTCATCATCATCATCATCATCATCATCATCATCATATTTCCCAGTTCTGTATTATATAACCATCTTTTTTTTTTTTTTTTTTTTTTTTTACATACATAAATGTAAGATGTGTTGTACTTCATGAATATAGGATATGGCTGTATGATAGGCCAGCCAGTTGCAAGTAATGGTGTGTGTGTGTGTGTGTGTGTGTGTAATTCACCGGGTCGGTCAGGATCACTTGATGGTCGTGATCGTCAGCTTTTACCCTCCCGGAAGGGAGCTGAGAGCTCATATAGTCCGATCTAAGGGCAAGGCTGTGACCACACACGCACACACCAGTCCCCTTGCTCAAGAGGGACAGTAACCACCCACTTCGTCAGTGAAACTTTTCGCAACGTGTGTGTGTATGTGTGTGTGTGTGTGTGTGTGTGTGTGTGTGTGTGTGTGTGTGTGTGTGTGTGTGTAAACTTAGCCCATTAGCTGTGGTGGCTTCTCTTCAGTTAACATAAAATCGCTTACTGTATGCTGAAGTATATATACATATATATTTATTTTCTGGTCACAGCGTTCATCTAGCACGTCATATACTGTTCAGTTCTGCCGAGTTGCTCTTAGCTGAACGTATCGATGTAACGTTAGCCAAAACAAAATACCGTCTTTGTAACTAATTCGCATCTTACAGTTTCGATATCTAATCTCATTGTTCGTACATCACGATACTTTAGGCAGACAAGAAAATAATCTACCGAAATAGAAAACGCTAGTTACATGGCTAACTGATATATTTTTCGTTCCTGGACTAGGCACATTTTACCCCTCTCCTATCCTGTCCTACTTTAGCCTAAACCAACCCATCCTAACCTACTTTTCTCTGCCCTACACTACCCTACCCCAGCCTACCCTGCCCTAGCGTTCCCTACCCTATCCTACCGCTGAGGTCTCCTGTAGGGATACTCGTTCTTCGGTTTTTGCCAGGCTTAGGGAGGTGGAGGAGATTAAAGTGTTGGACATCCGTTCTGGGGGCGGAGAGACTTACAACATTCCTTTGTCTTGGTGTAAACTTTGGTCTACTCTTTCCCTGTCATGACACTTCTCCGGAGTCGATAATATTCCCCATGCAGTGCTGATGTACCTGGATGATGAAGCAGTGTCCTTCCTCCTGAGTCTTATAAATAGAATTTGGAGAGATTCGTCCACTCCTGCTTCTTGGCGGGGGGCTGTTGTCCTACCGTTTCACAAGCCAGGTATTGCAGGTCACCATCTTGGTTTGCGTTGTAGGTTGCCTTCACTGATTATGGAATTTTTCCGTATTGGTGCCACCTTGTTTCCCTCATATCCTCAAGAGGTGGGAGTGCCTCAAACTAGTGTCCTTAGTGTCACCGTCTTTGCTAAAGTTCAGGAAGATTTTGTTGGCTCTGTTCCGGAGGGAGTGTCTGCCTCGCCGTATCCTCGCTATCCACATCCGTTTGGGTACAGGGTGAAGGCTGCCATGGGGGATTTGGATGTTCCAACCTTTCTTGTTTGTCCTGTGCGTGTACCAAGGATGGCTCCCTGGCTCCTCTCAGGGGTGCAACCGTGTGTTTACTTTCCTGAGAGAGGCCTTTCTTTCCTCACAGGCGGCTCTTTGCTATTTTTTTAGAACATGCTTCCTCTCACAGTGTCTCGATTCTCGTATGTACTGATGGATTGAAATCCCGTGAGGGGACAGGCTTGGGTGTTATATTTTCCGATTTCATTCGTGGTAGGAGTCCTCCCCCCATCGTATCTACTTTTATCGCAGAACTTACTGCTATTTTACTCGCAGTCAGATTGATATTTAGCTTCCCTCGTGTTTGTTATACAGTTTTTAGCGACTCTGCCGATCTCCATTTTGTGTTTTCCCGTCCAATCCTCTTTTGTTGTCTACAGTGTTTTAGAATGGCTGTGCTTGCTAGGGACTGCTTTGTGGTTTTGTACCATTGTGGGCAATGAGCATGCTGACGCTCTGGCAAAGGCTGCTGCCTCTCGCCCATCCTCACCTCTCCTCTGCCTCGCTCAGTGATATTCATCTAACCACTCACTGTTTGCTCCCACTGGCAGAGTAGGTGGGATGCGGTGGGGGCCAACAAAATGTGTGATATTTGTGGGTAAACGGGCCCCTTCATTTGCCGAGGTCTGAATGCAGGTGGGAGACGGCTTTATGCTGGCTCCGAATGGGCCATTCCTGGTTCTCTCATTGATTTTTAATGGAGGACTCTCCCTCTACTTTCTGTGTGGAATGCTTCGTCCCCCTGACTCTTCGGCTTTTGCTGATGGTGTCCACTGTTGGGGAATTGCGCCATCGTTACCCTCTGAGCACCGGGCAGGAGAGGGATTGTAGTCTTCTGTTGGTACTTGGAGAGGATGCTTGTTGTGGTGGAGGGGGAAACCTTTGCTTGGTGTAGGCAGCTGCATTACCGTGTAAAATTTAGTATACAGTGGTTTTAGTGTTCTTTGTGTTTTAGTGTTTTTCTTGTTTTAATTATGAATTGTATTTTGTGTATGTGTGTGTGTGTGTGTGTGTGTGTGTGTGTGTGTGTGTGTGTGTATGTATGTGTGTGTGTGTGTGTGTGTGTGTGTGTGTATTTCATCTTTTCGAGTGCTTTTATTCTCCTTGTCATCCGGCGGCATATGACCCTGGTTGGTGTATCGCCAGATTTTATTGTATATACTTATTCAGTTCAATTTACCCTACCCTACTCTTCTCAACCCTACACTAGCCTACCTCAGCCTACCCTACCCTACCCTGCCATTGCCGACCCAACTCTACCCTACTTTAACCTACCTTCCCTGTACAGCCCTTTCACCACTACATTACTTTTCCTGTTTTCTTCTCTCTACCTTCGGATGATTTTCTTCACCTCTACAGTAGAGAGAAATTTCGAACTGGAAGGGTTAAATACTGCCATCATCAACCCCATCTCTATCAGGGGATCTCCTAAGCTGAATAAAATCATGCGGTCAGCTAGGACAATGTAAATAAGTTGTTCTCGGCTTGAAAGATTAAATGATTCTGTCCCGTCATCCTAAGAGGGTTTTCTGAAGCTGTAGGATATCGTCAGAAGCTAGCAAAGAGTAAAAGTGACATCCGCAAACCGAGAGCTCTGCGTCCAGCGCTCCGCAGTTCAAGTCCCAGAGGTGGACATATGTTTTGACGTGTAGACGTTACCAGGGCGTAGCTTGGTGGCCTACCCTTAAATATTCTGGACTAATGGTGGTCTAGCCTCGTGCACCTGCGCTCCACCACCAAAAAAAAAAAAATAAAAAGGAAAGCCAAGGGTCATGAATGAACTAAAGGACTGAACTAAGCGGAGAAGAACAAAAATCGTAGAGAAGATCGCCCCAAATTTGATGAGACAGTGTAGTATAACTGAGTGAAATAGGCGTTGGATATGACGGAACTAAACGGCAGTTATACCCACCTCTCTTCTGTACCGTACACTACCCTGATTCAGCCTACCCTACCCTACCCAGCCCACCACCACCCAGCCCTATCTTACCCTGCCATAACCTATCCTACCCTCCCCAACGCAACACGACCCATCCCAACCCCATACTGCCAAAACCAACCCAACCTTAACCCCACCTGTCAAGACCGACACAATCCTACCCCCACCCTTCCAAAACCAACCCACCCCTACTCCACCCTGCCAAACCCGACCAATCCTTTCCCACCCTGCCAAAAACCGACCCAATCTTACCCCACCCTGCCAAAACCGACCCCATCCTACTTCACCCGGCCAAAACCGACCCAATCCTACCCTACCCTGCCATAACCGACCCATTCCTACCCTACCCTGGCAAAACCAACACAGTTCTATCCCACCTTGCCAAATGCGACCCAATCCTTGTTCACCCTTCCTAAACCGACCCAATCCTACCCCACTCTACCAAAACCAACCAAACCCTACCCCACCCTACCAAAACCAACTCAATTCTACTCCACTCTGCCAAAACTGACCTAATCATACCCCACCCTGCCAAAACCGACCCAATCCTGCCCCACCCTGCCAAAACCAACCGAAACCTAACCAATACTCTGCCAAAACCGACCCAACCCTTCCCCACCCTGACAAAACCGACCCATACCTATCCCACCCAGCCAAAACTGAGCCATTCCTATTCCACCCTGCCAACTCTGATCCAATCCTACCCCGTCCTGCCAAGACCGACCCATCCCTACCCCACCCTGCCAAAACCGACCCAATCCTACCCCACCCTGCCAAAACCGACCCAATCCTACCCCACCCCTGCCATATCCGACCCAATCCTACCCCATCCTGCCAAAACCGACCCGATCTTACCCCACCTTACCAAGACCGACCCATTCCTACCCCACCCTGCCAAGACCGACCCGTCCCTTCCCCACCCTGCCAAGACCGACCCATCCCTACACCACCCTGCCATAACCGACCCAATCCTACCCCACCCTGCCAAACCATCCAAGTCCAACCCCACCCTGCCAAAACTATCCCAGTCCTACCTCACCCTGCCAAAACCGACCCAACCCTACCCCACCCTGGCATAACCGACCCAACCCTACCCTGCCCTAACCAAACCAATCTTATCTAACTCATTTTTCACTCTAACACTTTCTTCAGTTTTCTTCATTCTTTCTCCTGACGATTTTCTTCAGCTCTGGAGAGGAAGTTTGAATTTGAGGGGTTAGATACAGCCAGCATCAACCCCTTCTCTGTCAGGGGATCTCCTAAGTTGAATAAAATCGTGCGGTCAGCTAGGACAAAGTAAATAAATCGTTCTTGGTCTGAAGGGTTACATGATTCTGTCCCGTCATCCTAAGAGGGTTTTCTGAAGCTGTAGGATATCGTCAGAAGCTAACAAAGTGTAAAAGTGACATCCGCAGACCGGGAGCTCAGCGTCCAGCGCTCCGCGGTTCAAGTCCCAGAGGTGGACAG
The DNA here is from genome assembly GCF_032717465.1 of Coenobita brevimanus. Lineage (NCBI taxonomy): Eukaryota > Metazoa > Arthropoda > Malacostraca > Decapoda > Coenobitidae > Coenobita > Coenobita brevimanus. The sequence continues at coordinate 60,066,864 of NC_137033.1, forward strand.
ATGTTTTGACGTGTAGACGTTACCAGGGCGTAGCTTGGTGGCCTACCCTTAAATATTCTGGACTTACGGTGGTCTAGCCTCGTGCACCTGCGCTCCACCACATAAAAAAAAAAAATAAAAAGGAAAGCCATGGGTCATGAATGAACTGAAGGACTGAACTAAGCGGAGAAGAACAAAAATCGTAGAGAAGATCGCCCCAAATTTGATGAGACAGTATCATAACTGAGTGAAATAGGCGTTGGATATGACGGAACTAAACGGCAGTTATACCCACCTCTCTTCTGTACCGTACACTACCCTGATTCAGCCTACCCTACCCTACCCAGCCCTACACTACCCTACCCAGCCCACCACCACCCAGCCCTATCTTACCCTGCCATAACCTATCCTACCCTCCCCAACGCAACCATAACCTACCCTTGCTTACCCTCGCCTGCCGTAATCGACCCACCTCTATTCAACCCTGCCATAACCGACCCAAACCTCCCTACCCTACCCTCGGCATAATCAGCCAATCTAACCTCACCCACTGCCAAAACCGACCCAGTCCTACCCCACCCTGCCAAAACCGGCCCAATCCTACGCCGTCCTGCCAAAACTAACCCACCTTACCCCACCCTGCCATAACCTACCCAACCCTACCCCACCCCTGCCACAACCGTCCCATCCCTACCCTACCCTGGCAAAACCAACACAGTTCTACCCCACCTTGCCAAATTCGACCCAATCCTTGTTCACCCTTCCTAAACCGACCCAATCCTACCCCACTCTACCAAAACCAACCAAACCCTACCCCACCCTACCAAAACCAACTCAATTCTACTCCACTCTGCCAAAACTGACCTAATCATACCCCACCCTGCCAAAACCGACCCAATCCTGCCCCACCCAGCCAAAACCAACCCAAACCTAACCAAAACTCTGCCAAAACCGACCCAACCCTTCCCCACCCTGACAAAACCGACCCATACCTATCCCACCCAGCCAAAACTGAGCCATTCCTATTCCACCCTGCCAACTCTGATCCAATCCTACCCCGTCCTGCCAAGACCGACCCATCCCTACCCCACCCTGCCAAAACCGACCCAATCCTCCCCCACCCTGCCAAAACCGACCCAATCTTACCCCCACCCTGCCATATCCGACCCAATCTTACCCCCACCCTGCCATATCCGAACCAATCTTACCCCATCCTGCCAAAACCGACCCGATCTTACCCCACCTTACCAAGACCGACCCATTCCTACCCCACCCTGCCAAGACCGACCCGTCCCTATCCCACCCTGCCAAGACCGACCCGTCCCTTCCCCACCCTGCCAAGACCGACCCGTCCCTTCCCCACCCTGCCAAGACCGACCCAATCCTACCCCACCCTGCAAAAACCATCCAAGTCCAGCCCCACCCTGCCAAAACTATCCCAGTCCTACCTCACCCTGCCAAAACCGACCCAACCCTACCCCACCCTGGCATAACCGACCCAATCCTACCCTGCCCTAACCAAACCAATCTTATCTAACTCATTTTTCACTCTAACACTTTCTTCAGTTTTCTTCCTTCTTTCTCCAGACGATTTTCTTCAGCTCTGGAGAGGAATTTTGAATTTGAGGGGTTAGATACAGCCAGCATCAACCCCTTCTATGTCAGGGGATCTCCTAAGTTGAATAAAATCGTGCGGTCAGCTAGGACAAAATAACTAAATCGTTCTTGGTCTGAAGGGTTACATGATTCTGTCCCGTCATCCTAAGAGGGTTTTCTGAAGCTGTAGGATATCGTCAGAAGCTAACAAAGCGTAAAAGTGACATCCGCAGACCGGGAGCTCAGCGTCCAGCTCTCCGCAGTTCAAATCCCAGAGGTGGACAGATGTTTTGACGTGTAGACGTTACCAGGGCGTAGTTTGGTGGCCTACCCTTAAATATTCTGGACTAATGGTGGTCTAGCCTCGTGCACCTGCGTTCCACCACATAAAAAAAATAAAAATAAAAAGGAAAGCCAAGGGTCATGAATGAACTAAAGGACTGAACTAAGCGGAGAACAAAAATTGTAGAGAAGATCGCCCCAAATTTGATGAGACAGTGTAGTATAACTGAGTGAAATAGGCGTTGGATATGACGGAACTATTATGATTTGTAATTATAATATGGAGTCCTAACACCCTGTCCAAACCGACCCAATCCTACCTCACCCTGCAAAAACCGACCCAATCAAACCCCACCCTGCCAAAACCGACCCAATCAAACCCCACTCTGCCAAAACCGACCAAATCCTAACCCACGCTGCCAAAACCTATCCTATACTGTCATAACCGACACAATCCTACCTCACCCTGACAAAAGTGACCCAGTCCTACCCCACCCTGCCAAAACCGACTCAACCCTACCCCACCCTGCCAAAACCGACCCAACCCTGCCAAAACCGATCCAACCCTACCCCACCCTGCCAAAACCGATCCAACCCTACCCCACCATGCCAAAACCGACCCAATCCTACCCCACCCTGCCAAAAAAGACTCAATCCTGCCCCACCCTGCCAAAACCGACCCAACGCTACCCCACCCTGCCAAAACCAAACCATTCCTACCACACCCTGCCAAAACCGACCCAATCCTACCCCACCCTGCCAAAACCGACCCAACCTTACCCCACCCTGCCAAAACCACCCAATCCTACCCCACCCGCCCAAAACCGACCCAACGCCACCCCACCCTGCCCAAACCGAACCATTCCTACCACACCCTGCCAAAACCGACCCAGTCCTACCTCAACCTGCCAAAACCGGCCCAATCTTACGCCGCTCTGCCAAAACTAACCCAACCTTACCCCACCCGGCCATAACCGACCCTAGGCTACCCCACCCTGCCACAACCGTCCCATCCCTACCCTACCTTAACCAAACCAGTCTTATCTAACTCATTGTCCACATTAACACTTTTTCCATATTCATCTTTCTTCCTCCAGACGATTTTCTTCAACTCTGGAGAGAAATTTCGTACTGGAGGGGTTAGATACAGTCACCATCAACCCTTCACTACGAGGGGATCTCCTAAGCTGAATAAAATCGTCCGGTTACCTAGAACAAAGTAATCTAAGTCATTCTCTGTCTGAAGGGGTTATTGTGTCTGTCCCATCATCCCGAGAGGGTTTCTTTAAGCTCCAGGAAATCGTCTGAAGCTAGCAAATTGTAAACTTGACGTCAGCACTTGGTCTATGCGCCACAGATCGAATCCCGGAGGTGAACAAAGGTTTTTATATCATTTAGACGTTTTATATTTTATGTTTTGCAACTTTCAGAGGCATTTACTCAGCTTTAGGAGTCTTATGGATAGGCTCAATCAAACGTATCGAACCTCCCATGTTAGAAAAATAGCTTACAGAAATGTGTCCTCGTACTGAAGGGGAGGAATGGACTGATCGAGTGACTAAGATATTGAATTATGTATATGACTGGTTTTGTTGCTATTTCTATTATTACTATTATTATTATTATTATTATTATTATTATTATTTCAGGGAAATGTCCCAGGCTTCTAGACTGGCTGACTAGCGAATATTATTAAGTCTCCCGTGGCTCCGTGCTCCTTCCACTCAAGAGCCTGCACTTCACGCATTCCACGCACAAGATGGCGCCACCGCTGCATTCCTGCGAAGACGAGAGGTCAAGAGGACGACACTTGCTTTTTGTTTGTTTACTGTAATTGCTTAAAGTTGTGATCCCTCCAACTTGAATGCTCAGTTGTAACTATAGATAACTGAATACGATGCTAGTCACGAAGAAGGGCTATGAAAAGATACAGAGCTCGTAGTATTGGCTGGATGAATCATTCTTGCGTGATAATCAAAGACGGTGAATAAAACCCACACTTGTAGACGAAGAATATAATTACCAAACAGTTTCGGTGGACACTGCCACCATCTTCAGTGGTCAAGATAGTGAGAGGGAGTGACATACTGATTATACAAGGGTTCCTTTTATGCCTGTGTGTGTGTGAAAGGGTGGGTTAAAGGTGAGGTGGGGTGGGGTAGATTGTAAGCGGGGATTAACCAAGGGGGATTTTGGGGGGACATTACCGGACAGGTCAGGTGTATTTCCCATCTGACCTTACCTTTGTCGTAGCAGGAAGGGAGTTCCTGACCTGACCTGTCCGGTAAAGACCCCCCCAAAAACCACCTTGGGTTACACCCCGCTTACAATCTACCCCCCCCCACCCCACCTCACCCTACCCCACCCTTCCACACACACACGCATAAAAAGGAACCCTTGTATAGTTAGTAAGTCACTCCCTCTCACTATCTTGACCACTGAAGATGGTGGCAGTGTCCACCGAAACTGTTTGGTAATTATATTCTTCGTCTACAAGTGTGGGTTTTATTCACCGGCTCGTAGTATTTTTTTTTCTTTTAACTAAGATACATGAAATAAGCTGCAAAAATACGAAAATACGAGCTTACTTAATGTAAATGAATTATAGTACGTTCAAGATGGAGGGAAGGCATTTTGTATTTTGTGATGTTATAGTGTCTCTCAGGATCCTAGGATCCTCTCTCGGCTGAACCAAATTGTCTGGCGTCAGCTGGAACATGATGCTAGAGTTATGTCGGTCGTGAGGGGGTTAAATGGTGACGGTATTGACACTGTCAGACTCCTATGACTCACTCAGTCGAATAAAATCGTCTGAGTCAGCTGAAATGGGGTACTAGAGGTGTCCCAAGCAACAGAGGGTTAAGAATCTTAATCCCTGAGTGATGCTTGTCCCGAGCATCACTCAGTGGTCAAGATAGTGAGAGGGAGTGACATACTGACCATTCAAGGGTTCCTTTTTATGCGTGTGTGTGTGTTGAAGGGTGGGGTAAAGGTGAGGTGGGGTGGGGTAGATTGTGCAGGCGGATAAACCCAAGGGGATTTTGGGGGACATTACCGAACAGGTCAGGTGTAATTCCTATCTGACCTTACCTGTGTCGTAGCAGGAAGAGACATGTCCCTTCCTGCATACGACACAGGTAAGGTCAGATAGGAATTACACCTGACCTGTCCGGTAATGTCCCCCCCAAAATCCCCCTTGGGTTAATACCCGCTTACAATCTACCCCACCCCACCTCACCTTTACCTCAGCCCTTCCACACACACGCATAAAAAGGAACCCTTGAATGGTCAGTATGTCACTCCCTCTCACTAAGATTCTTAACCCTCTGGTGCTTGGGACAACTCTAGTATTCCATTCCAGCTGACAGACGATTTTGTTCGGCTGAGTGAGTCATAGGAGCCTGACAGTTACTACACTGTCACCATTAACCCCCGCATGACCGGCATAACTCTGGTATATCATGTTCCAGCCGACGCCAGACAATTTGGTTCAGCCGAGTGGGTCTGGGGCCTGGGGGGCACTAAATGAAAATATCCAAAAAATATTAAAGGGGGGGCTATATCAATTTTGCCACAGGAGGTATACCAAAATTGGACTTTTTAATAAAACTCCCTCCTCTCTCACTCCCTGTGTTTTGTATATGTCCCTCTCTGTCTGCCTGTGGTGTGTCTGTCCCACCCTCTGTGTGTGTGGTGTGTCTACTGTGTGAAGGTGGCTGTGTACGTGTCGTGTGTCTACTGTGTGAAGGTGGCTGTGTACGTGTCTTGTGTGTATGTATGTAGTAGTGTGTGTGTGCGTCTTGATGTGTGTACGTCTTGATGTGTGTATGTATGTAGTAGTGTGTGCGTCTTGATGTGTGTATGTTACATGTAGTAGTGTGTGCGTCTTGATGTGTATGTATGTAGCAGTGTGTGTAAGCTGAAGTGTAAGTATGGGGCCTTGTGGTTTTAAGGGAAAGCCTGCTACGCAAACTTCCCTCAGCCACATTTTAAAGAAACCTCTATCACACCGGGACTTGAACCCGGGTCTTCCTAATTAGCAAGCCAGTACTATACTGACCATGCTACCGCGGCCCCATAAGGGTAGCGGCTAAAACTTCTACTGTATTTTATTTCTTTACATGTTACAAAAAATGGGAAATTGAACAACATGCACAGACTTAACTAAATTGTCATGTACCTATTAATGTCGCTTTAGGAGGAGATATCTGGAAATTTCCTGAGCTACTTGGAATACCTAAGCCTGCAGTTTAATGCTAATCATGAACAAGTGCTATGGAAAGAATATAGAGCAGTTGCTACTTATATAAAGGGAGAAAGTAAAAACTGCAACTTAGTCTGCTATCCAACGGCAGGACTTAAACGATTAACCATATATTACATAAACTTAACACACTGAGTGACAGAAACTAAACGTATGATACAAATTCTTTGATGAAACTTATAATGAGAGTACAAATGACAAAATATACACTGCACAGGAAGACAGTAGCCTACAGTACTCAGTGGTCATACTCTGAGAATGAAAGCCTATCTGGTGTACCGATTTATAAACGGAAGAGATGAATCGCTAAATTTGATCCACAGTAAGAATAATAATAATAATAATAATAATAATAATAAAAAATACAAAAAACAATAAAAACAAACCATATAGACTACATGTCCACCCTAAACTGACAAAAACCTGGCATCTCTCCACGAATGCTGAGCTGTTTCTGAGACCAAAGAGACTAGATTATCATGCAAATCACAATGAAGATCTATGGGGAGGATGCAAAAACCATAATACTGTCTTATTCTGCCACTTAGTGCAAGACTAAGCAGCAGAAGGACACAGCATTGTCAAGGTGAGCCAACTACACTGACACAGATGAAGTCTTATATTATATTATGTGTAATCTTGAAATGACTGCATCATTCAGTAAAGATTACAAAAGAGGAAAAGCTATCAAATCTGAAAGTGTAAGTAATTACAAGATATGATTAACCTTGTACATCCATATTCTGAGATATGCTTCCTATATCATAGCCTACACACAAATTCATCCCCCTCAGCAGTAATGGTATATTCCTGCTGTCTCCTGACTTCCAATCAACTTATGAGGCTCTCTCCTAGTACAGTACAGTAATATGTTAATGAAGGCTGCTAAGTAGTGCCTTCAGTATGATAATTCTTATTAAAGGTAGTAATGGTTAATGAAGGATGCTTAAGGTATGCAGTCCTTCCAGTTTAATACTATATCTCCAATCAGGCTTTATCGAGTGTCTCTCCTACACATGTTAATACCTTCCAGTCTTCAGTTAACTCACAAACAGGGGTTTTTTTCTTTGTATCTCATGATTATGTTGCTTTGTATAGACTTCTGGAAGTGTAGGGGTTAGAGAAAAGATCTCACTGAACTCCTGCATGAGCGAGACTTTGCGCCGTTAAATAAGGTAGCCTTCTGGCACTATGAATAAACTGAAAAGGGCATCACAGGGACTGCAAGAGTTAAGGGACTCGCGGAGTTTATATCCCCAGTGTGAAACAAACTACCCATAGTTTTTACACATCCCCTCATTTTTTCCAGCCAATTAACCTACTATTACTTCTGCCCATGTACAGGATCACATTCAAACCTTAAAACCTAAACAGATGAATTGTGAATATCAGGGGATTTAAAGTAGCACTGCGTAGCTTCCAGGGTTTTAAAGGGACATCTTGGTCACTGGAGATACACACTGCTCGTATATCATCCTTATAGCTAATAATTACAACTTACATCAACCGACAACACCTCTCGATAATGACAGCAAACACTGATAAACACATAGGCATAAAATTACCATAATAAAAGTAGACTAACACCGTAAAGAATAAAATCTTCCTCATCTCCAGCATCTCTCAACGTTGCTCCTATAATGCACCAGTGACGTCACACTTCAAATTAAACATTTACTTATTAACATAGAAAGTGGAGAAGTAATGCCATTTATAAGTGGCTGGGGAATGGCTGGAGAAGGAGGGGTGAGAAGACAGGAAAGAAATCAGTGGATAGGAGGATTGTGAAGCAATGAAGGTCTGATGAAGGAAGCTTTAGGAATTGATGGGTGTGGTGAAATGTCTTGAAGCATGGAGGGAAGATATTAGTAGAATGGATGTGGAAGATGTGGTTGTGAACTGGGAGGAAGGTAGAGTCCCAGAGGATTGGAAGTCAGGTATAGTACATGCCAGTACCAAAGGAAAGAAAGGGAAAAAGAAGTGTGTGGTAATGTATAGGAACTCTTTGACACAACGACATAGTATAATAGGAAAAGTGTAGTCCAGGATACTTATTGACAAGTTAGGAGAAAGAACAGAGAAATTAGTTGGAGAAGAACAACAGCCAGCCTTGCTTTTTAAAATCATGTGGCCTTTAGTTCAGTTACGTATTGCTGTTCTTCTCCAACTAATTTCTCTATTCTTTCTCACTCTGTGTATTATCTACCATGCACCACCACTACTATACTAGAAGACAGATGCCCCTATTGGTCCTGCACACACTTCTTCCCCTTTTCCTTTATTCAAAGAATAATTATACCTGACTTCCAATCCTCTGGACTCTACCTTCCTCCCAGGCAATCTGCACATCTTACATCCATTCTACTACTATCTCTCCCCCATGCTTCAGCATTTCACCACCTCCATCCAATTCAGGACTTTCCCGATTTAACTTTCTTCGTGTTACATTTTGCTCTAGTTCTTCCTGTCTGCCACCTCTCTCCTTCTCCCAGCCATTCTAGCCACTTATACTCTGTACTTCCATCCTCTATAATTTCTCCCTATGTTAATAAGTAAATATTTAATTGAAGTGTGACGTCGCAGTTGCATATGGACATAACATTGAGAGATGCTGGAGATAGTGGGTGCCATTCTTTACGGTGTTAGTCTACTTCTTATTATGGTAATTCTTATGCTACATGTGTTTATCAGTGTTTGCTGTCGTTATCGAAGGTGTTGTCGGCTGATGTAAGTTGTAATTATTAGCTATGGGATGATATACGGCAGTGTGTATCTCCAGGTGACCAAGATGTCCCTTTAAACTGGGGTAAGCAGTGCTATAAATCCCCTGATATTCACACCATCTGTTTAGGTTTTAAGGTCAGATGTGATCCTGTACATGGGCAGGCATAGTAGGTTAATTGGCTGGAAAAAATGAGGGGATGTGTGTAAACTAATGGGGCTGGATTTGTTTACATGGGGATACTCATCCATGAGTCACTACTCTTGCAGTCCCATAGTGCCCTTTCAGTTTATTCTAGTGCCAGAAGGCAATTTTGTTTAACTTATGCAAAGTCTTTATTGCAGAGTTCAGTGACTGTGCTGCTACACTCCAGAAGTCTATACAAAAAGCTAAATATAATCATGAGATGGCATGAAAAAAAAAAAATCCCTGCTCTGTGAGTTAAACTAGTGAAGACTGAAGGTATTAACATGTGTAGGAGAGACACTGGATAAAGCCTGATTGGAGATATAGTATATTGAACTGGAAGGACTGCATACCTTACATCCTTCATTAACCATTGCTGCTACCTTTAAAAATAAAATTACATCATACTGAAAACATTCTGTATTACCTTCATTAACATATTACTGTACTGTAATTAGGAGAGGTTTCATAAGTTGATTGGAAGTCAGGAGACAGCAGAGATATACCATTACTGTTGAGGGGGGATAGATTTATTAATTGTGACTATGATATGGGAAAGCATATCTCAAGAATATGGATGTACAAGGTTAATCATATCTTGTACTACTTACTTTCAGATTTGATAGCTTTTCCTTTAATAATCTTTACTGAATGATGCAATCAGTTCATAGATTACACATTATATAATCTCAGACTTCATCTGTGTCATTGTAGTTGGCTCACCTTGACAAATTTTAGTCAACTACTGCTGCTTAGTTCTGTCTAAGTGGCAGAATGGTAGTATTATGGTTTGCTCACTCCCATAGATCTTCATTGTGATTTGCATGATAATCTAGTCTTGTAAAACTGTAGAGATATATCGGCAGGACAGTAAATAGTAATCCTACTCTGGTACTCTGTATGGAATTTGAGAGAGAGAGATGATGATGCCACTGATTCATGGGGTTATCTTTAATTTAACAAGAAACACTTTACTTACCTCTCTATTCAGTTTGCACGAAAATTAATGTTTAAAAGACTGATAATATATTCACGAAATTTTCTTCTTAAAATTTAATAAGTCTATCTATCTATCTATTGCCAGACGCCTCAATCCCGTTTGGGGTGGCCACAAACAAATCGCCTCCAAGTCGCCCTGTCCCCCGCCATTTCACTGCCCTGCTCCCAACTCACACCCCCCTCTCTCATATACCTCTCCACCCCATCCCTCCATCTCATCCTCGGCCTCCCCCTCCCTCTTCCCCCCTCCACCTCACTCACATACACTCTCTTCGTCAGTCTTTCACCCTCCATCCTCTCCACATGGCCAAACCACCTCAGTGTGTTCCTCATAACGCTTCCTATCACATCCACACCACAACGCTCCTTTATATCCTCATTCGTCAGCCTGTCTCTCCATGTGACTCCACAGGCTCCTCTTAAATAACTCATTTCCACTGCTCTCACTCTTGACCTATGTCCTTCCAACAACGTCCAAGCTTCACTTCCGTACGTTAGAGTTGGTATCACAATACTGTCATGTAGTAACTTTTTCACTTCCATGCTCACTTCCCTGTTTCTTATCACTGCTTTCAAAGAACCAGCAACCTTTCTTCCCTGCTGTACCCTTTCAAGCACTTCACCCTCCAAACCTCCATCCTTACTCATCACACTACCCAAGTACTTAAACGTACTCACATTTTCCAATTCCTCACCATCCAACCTCGCTGTCCATTCACTGACTTCACCTCTCTCAGAGACCATCACTTTACTCTTCGCTACATTCACCTTTAGATTCCGTTTCTTACACACTCTCCCAAACTCATCCACCAAGCCTTGCAGCTCCCCTTCGTCTTCACTCAACAACACAGTATCATCTGCAAACAACAGTACAGGGAGTTTCCAAACACTACCCTCTCTCACCAGGGCCACTCCAACATCCACTACCCTACCTTGTACCTCTTTTATTACCCCATCCATGTACAGATTGAACAACCATGGAGACATGACACATCCCTGTTTCAACCCAACTTTCAAAGAGAAAAATTCACTTAGTTCACCATCCACACGCACTGCAGCCTTTGCACCATCGTACATACTCTTCACAGCATTCAACAACTTCCCATCTACTCCATATATTCTTAACACTTTCCACAATCTTTGTCTATCCACCCTGTCATGTGCTTTCTCCAAATCCATGAAAGCCGCATACAACTTCTTTCCCTTCTCTAGAAACTTTTCCACTAAAGATCTAAGAATGAATATCTGATCTACACAACCTCTTCCCTTCCTAAAGCCTCCCTGTTCTTCTCCAACTAATTTCTCTGTTCTTTCTCTAACTCTGTCAATAAGTATCCTACCATACACTTTTCCTATTATACTAAGAAGACAGATGCCCCTATGATTACCACACACTTCTTTTTCCCCTTTTCCTTTGTACAAGGGAATAATTATACCTGACTTCCAATCCTCTGGGACTCTACCTTCCTCGCAGGCCAATCTGCACATCTTCCACATCCATTCTACTACTATCTCTCCCCCATGGTTCAGCATTTCACCACACACTCCATCAATTCCTGGGGCTTTCCCCGATTTAACTTTCTTCATTGCTTCCACAACTTCCATCCTACTGATTTCTTCCTGTCTTCTCACCTCTCTCCTTCTCCCAGCCATTCCCCAGCCACTTATACTCGCATTACTTCCATCCTCTATGTTCTCTATGTTAATAAGTAAATGTTTAATTTGAAGTGTGACGTCACTGGTACATTGTGGGAGCAACGTTGAGAGATGCTGGAGATGAGTGAAGATTTTATTCTTTACGGTGTTAGTCTACTTCTTATTATGGTAATTCTTATGCCCCTGTGTTTATCAGTGTTTGCTGTCATTATCGAGAGGTGTAGTCGGCTGATGTAAGTTGTAATTATTAGCTATAAGGATGATATACGGCGGTGTGTATCTCCAGGTGACCAAGATGTCCCTTTAAACTGGAGTAAGCAATGCTACTTAAATCCCCCGATATTCACACCATCTGTTTAGGTTTTAAGGTCGAATGTGATCCTGTACATGGGCAGGCATAGTAGGTTAATTGGCTGGAAAAAATGAGGGGATGTGTGTAAAAACTAATGGGTAGTTTGTTTACATCGGGGATATAAACTCCGCGAGTCCCTTTAACTCTTGCAATCCCTGTGATGCCCTTTTCAGTTTATTCATAGTGCCAGAAGGCAATTTTATTCAACTTATGCAAAGTCTCTGCTATTGCAGGAGTTCAGTGAGGCTGTGCCTAACCCCTACACTTCCAGAAGTCTATACAAAGCTAAATATAATCATGAGATGGCATTAAAAAAAAAAAATCCCTGCTCTGTGAGTTAAACTAGTGAAGACTGAAGGTATTAACATGTGTAGGAGAGACACTGGATAAAGCCTGATTGGAGATATAGTATATTGAACTGGAAGGACTGCATACCTTACATCCTTCATTAACCATTGCTGCTACCTTTAAATAAGAATTATCATACTGAAGGTAATTACTAGCAGCCTTCATTAACATATTACTGTACTGTAATTAGGAGAGAGGTTTCATAAGTTGATTGGAAGTCAGGAGACAGCAGGAATATACCATTACTGTTGAGGGGGATGAATTTGTGTGTAGGCTATGATATAGGAAGCATATCTCAGAATATGGATGTACAAGGTTAATCATATCTTGTATAGTACTTACACTTTCAGATTTGATAGCTTTTCCTTTTGTAATCTTTACTGAATGATGCAATCAGTTCATGATTACACATTATATAATCTCAGACTTCATCTGTGTCATTGTAGTTGGCTCACCTTGACAAATTTTAGTCCTTCTGCTGCTTAGTTCCTGTATCTAAGTGGCAGAATAAGTCAGTATTATGGTTTTGCATCCTCCCCATAGATCTTCATTGTGATTTGCATGATAATCTAGTCTTTATCTCTAGAAACAGCTCAGCATTCAAGGTGGAGAGATGCCAGGTTTTTGTCAGTTTAGGGTGGAGATGTAGTCTATATGGTTTGTCTTTATTGTTTTATGTATTCATTATTATTATTATTATTATTATTATTATTATTTTTACTGTGGATCAAATTTAGCGATTCATCTCTTCCGTTTATAAATCGGTACACCAGATAGGCTTTCATTCTCAGAGTATGACCACTGAGTACTGTACTGTCTTCCTGTGCAGTGTATATTTTGTCATTTGTACTCTCATTATAAGTTTCATTAAAGAATTTGTATCATACGTTTAGTTTCTGTGTCACTCAGTGTGTTAAGTTTATGTAATATATGGTTAATCGTTTAAGTCCTGCCGTTGGATAGCAGACTAAGTTGCAGTTTTACTTTCTCCCTTTATATAAGTAGCAACTGCTCTATATTCTTTCCATAGCACTTGTTCATGATTAGCATTAAACTGCAGGCTTAGGTATTCCAAGTAGCTCAGGAAATTTCGAGATATCTCCTCCTAAAGCGACATTAATAGGTACATGACAATTTAGTTTAGTCTGTGCATGTTGTTCAATTTCCCATTTTTTGTAACATGTAAAGAAATAAAATACAGTAGAAGTTTTAGCCACTACCCTTGTGGGGCCGCGGTAGCATGGTCAGTATGGTGCTGGCTTGTTAATCAGGAAGACCCGGGTTCAAGTCCCGGTGTGATAGAGGTTTCTTTAAAATGTGGCTGAGGGAAGTTTGCGTAGCAGGCTTTCCTTAAAACCACAAGGCCCCATACTTACACTTCAGCTTACACACACTGCTACATACATACACACATCAAGACTCACACACACACACTACTACATACATACACACATCAAGACGCACACACACACTACTACATACATACACACATCAAGACGCACACACACACACACACACACACACACACACACACACACACACACACACACACACACACACACACGTACACAGCCACCTTCACACAGTAGACACACACACACGACACGTACACAGCCACCTTCACACAGTAGACACACACACACACACACAGAGGGTGGGACAGACACACCACAGGCAGACAGAGAGAGACATATACAAAACACAGGGAGTGAAGAGGAGAGGGTTTTATTAAAAAGTCCAATTTTGGTATACCTCCTGTGGCAAAATTGATATAGCCCCCCCTTTAATATTTTTTGGATATTTTCATTTAGTGCCCCCCAGGCCCCAGACCCACTCGGCTGAACCAATTGTCTGGCGTCAGCTGGAACATGATATACCAGAGTTATGCCGGTCATGCGGGGGTTAATGGTGACAGTGTAGTAACTGTCAGGCTCCTATGACTCACTCAGCCGAACAAAATCGTCTGTCAGCTGGAATGGAATACTAGAATTGTCCCAAGCACCAGAGGGTTAAGAATCTTAGTGAGAGGGAGTGACATACTGACCATTCAAGGGTTCCTTTTTATGCGTGTGTGTGTGGAAGGGTGGGGTAAAGGTGAGGTGGGGTGGGGTAGATTGTAAGCGGGGATTAACCCAAGGGGGATTTTGGGGGGGACATTACCGGACAGGTCAGGTGTAATTCCTATCTGACCTTACCTGTGTCGTAGCAGGAAGGGACATGTCTCTTCCTGCTACGACACAGGTAAGGTCAGATAGGAATTACACCTGACCTGTCCGGGAATGTCCCCCAAAATCCCCTTGGGTTATCCCCGCTTGCAATCTACCCCACCCCACCTCACCTTTGCCCCACCCTTCACACACACACACGCATAAAAAGGAACCCTTGAATGGTCAGTATGTCACTCCCTCTCACTATCTTGACCACTGAGTGATGCTCGGGACAAGCATCACTCAGGGGATTAAGATTCTTAACCCTCTGTTGCTTGGGACAACTCTAGTACCCCATTTCAGCTGACTCAGACGATTTTATTCGACTGAGTGAGTCATAGGAGTCTGACAGTGTCAATACCGTCACCATTAACCCCCTCACGACCGACATAACTCTAGCATCATGTTCCAGCTGACGCCAGACAATTTGGTTCAGCCGAGAGGATCCTAGGATCCTGAGAGACACTATAACATCACAAACAAAATACAAAATGCCTTCCCTCCATCTTGAACGTACTATAATTCATTTACATTAAGTAAGCTCGTATTTTCGTATTTTTGCAGCTTATTTCATGTATCTTAGTTAAAAGAAAAAAATACTACGAGCCGGTGAATAAAACCCACGAAGAATATAATTACCAAACAGTTTCGGTGGACACTGCCACCATCTTCAGTGGTCAATATCGTGAGAGGGAGTGACTTACTTACTATACACGGTTTCCTTTTTTTGCGTGTGTGTGTATGGGTGGGGTAAAGGTGTGGTGGGGTGGGGTAGATTGTAAGCGGGGATTAACCCAAGGGGGATTTTGGGGGGGACATTACCGGACAGGTCAGGTCAGGAACTCCCTTCCTGCTACGACACAGGTAAGGTCAGATAGGAATTACACCTGACCTGTCCGGTAATGTCCCCCCAAAAAACCCCCTTGGGTTAATCCCCGCTTACAATCTACCCCACCCCACCTCACCTTTACCCCACCCTTTCACACACACACAGGCATAAAAAGGAACCCTTGTATAATCAGTATGTCACTCCCTCTCACTATCTTGACCACTGAAGATGGTGGCAGTGTCCACCGAAACTGTTTGGTAATTATATTCTTCGTCTACAAGTGTGGGTTTTATTCACCGTCTTTGATTATCACGCAAGAATGATTCATCCAGCCAATACTACGAGCTCTGTATCTTTTCATAGCCCTTCTTCGTGACTAGCATCGTATTCTAGTTATCTATAGTTACAACTGAGCATTCAAGTTGGAGGGATCACAACTTTAAGCAATTACAGTAAACAAACAAAAAGCAAGTGTCGTCCTCTTGACCTCTCGTCTTCGCAGGAATGCAGCGGTGGCGCCATCTTGTGCGTGGAATGCGTGAAGTGCAGGCTCTTGAGTGGAAGGAGCACGGAGCCACGGGAGACTTAATAATATTCGCTAGTCAGCCAGTCTAGAAGCCTGGGACATTTGCCTGAAATAATAATAATAATAATAATAATAATAATAGAAATAACAACAAAACCAGTCATATACATAATTCAATATCTTAGTCACTCGAGCTGTCCATTCCACCCCTTCAGTACGAGGACACATTTCTGTAAGCTATTTTTTCTAACATGGGAGGTTCGATACGTTTGATTAAGCCTATCCATAAGACTCCTAAAGCTGAGTAAATGCCTCTGAAAGTTGCAAAACATAAAATATAAAACGTCTATATGATATAAAAACCTTTGTTCACCTCCGGGATTCGATCTGTGGCGCATAGACCAAGTGCTGACGTCATGTTTACACTTTGCTACCTTCAGACGATTTCCTGGAGCTTAAAGAAACCCTCTCGGGATGATGGGACAGACACAATAACCCCTTCAGACAGAGAATGACTTAGTTACTTTGTTCTAGGTAACCGGACGATTTTATTCAGCTTAGGAGATCCCCTCGTAGTGAAGGGGTTGATGGTGACTGTATCTAACCCCTCCAGTACGAAATTTCTCTCCAGAGTTGAAGAAAATCGTCTGGAGGAAGAAAGATGAATATGGAAAAAAGTGTTAATGTGGACAATGAGTTAGATAAGACTGGTTTGGTTAAGGTAGGGTAGGGATGGGACGGTTGTGGCAGGGTGGGGTAGCGTCGGGTCGGTTATGGCCGGGTGGGGTAAGGTTGGGTTAGTTTTGGCAGGGCGGCGTAAGATTGGGCCGGTTTTGGCAGGTTGAGGTAGGACTGGGTCGGTTTTGGCAGGGTGTGGTAGGAATGGTTCGGTTTTGGCAGGGTGGGGTGGCGTTGGGTCGGTTTTGGGCGGGTGGGGTAGGATTGAGTTTTTTGGGCAGGGTGGGGTAAGGTTGGGTCGGTTTTGGCAGGGTGGGGTAGGATTGGGTCGGTTTTGGCAGGGTGTGGTAGGAATGGTTTGGTTTTGGCAGGGTGGGGTAGCGTTGGGTCGGTTTTGGCAGGGTGGGGCAGGATTGAGTCTTTTTTGGCAGGGTGGGGTAGGATTGGGTCGGTTTTGGCATGGTGGGGTAGGGTTGGATCGGTTTTGGCAGGGTGGGGTAGGGTTGGGTCGGTTTTGGCAGGGTGGGGTAGGGGTTGGGTCGGTTTTGGCAGGGTGGGGTAGGACTGGGTCAGTTTTGTCAGGGTGAGGTAGGATTGTGTCGGTTATGACAGTATAGGATAGGTTTTGGCAGCGTGGGTTAGGATTTGGTCGGTTTTGGCAGAGTGGGGTTTGATTGGGTCGGTTTTGGCAGGGTGGGGTTTGATTGGGTCGGTTTTTGCAGGGTGAGGTAGGATTGGGTCGGTTTGGACAGGGTGTTAGGACTCCATATTATAATTACAAATCATAATAGTTCCGTCATATCCAACGCCTATTTCACTCAGTTATACTACACTGTCTCATCAGATTTGGGGCGATCTTCTCTACAATTTTTGTTCTCCGCTTAGTTCAGTCCTTTAGTTCATTCATGACCCTTGGCTTTCCTTTTTATTTTTTTTTTTTATGTGGTGGAGCGCAGGTGCACGAGGCTTGACCACCATTAGTCCAGAATATTTAAGGGTAGGCCACCAAACTACGCCCTGGTAACGTCTACACGTCAAAACATCTGTCCACCTCTGGGACTTGAACTGCGGAGCGCTGGACGCAGAGCTCCCGGTCTGCGGATGTCACTTTTACTCTTTGTTAGCTTCTGACGATATCCTACAGCTTCAGAAAACCCTCTTAGGATGACGGGACAGAATCATGTAACCCTTCAGACCAAGAACGATTTATTTACTTTGTCCTAGCTGACCGCACGATTTTATTCAACTTAGGAGATCCCCTGACAGAGAAGGGGTTGATGCTGGCTGTATCTAACCCCTCAAATTCAAAATTCCTCTCCAGAGCTGAAGAAAATCGTCTGGAGAAAGAATGAAGAAAACTGAAGAAAGTGTTAGAGTGAAAAATGAGTTAGATAAGATTGGTTTGGTTAGGGCAGGGTAGGGTTGGGTCGGTTATGCCAGGGTGGGGTTGGGTTGGGTCGGTTTTGGCAGGGTGAGGTAGGACTGGGATAGTTTTGGCAGGGTGGGGTAGGACTTGGATGGTTTTTGCAGGGTGGGGTAGGATTGGGTCGGTCTTGGCAGGGTGGGGAAGGGACGGGATGGGTCGGTCTTGGCAGGGTGGGAAGGGACGGGTC
>NC_137033.1:60085200-60102700 GCF_032717465.1 Coenobita brevimanus
TGTATATATATATATATATATATATATATATATATATATATATATATATGTGTGTGTGTGTGTGTGTGTGTGTGTGCAAACGTGTGTACTTGACTGATATCCACATGCATACACACAAAGGCCAGGACACACAGAGTAGTTGTTTATGTGTGTGGGTTTATGAATAGACTACACTTACACTCAGGCCAGGACAGACATAGGGTAGTGTGTGTGTGTGCGTATGTGTTTGTATGTGTTAACAGAATACACATACAGAGTACCATGTGTGTGAACAGAATAAATATGCAGAGTAGCATGGAGTAAAGATATATATATATATATATATATATATATATATATATATATAGAGAGAGAGAGAGAGAGAGAGAGAGAGAGAGAGTATAAATTTTTCTTTACAGAACACAACTCACACACCGTAAACACACACACACACACACACACACACACACACACAGATACACACACACACACACACAGATACACACACACACACACACCATCTTCTACTTGTACACAGAACCGGCGAAACTTGGACTGTTACACCCGTAGACTTTCAGAGAGCATAATTTCTTATATAGCGATTTTATGGGCGACCGAAAGTTAGGTTAGGTCACTTTGGGCAGGGTTTGGTCTGATTAGATAATTTTTGGTTGGGTTGGGTTCAGATCGACTAGATATAGACGGATTAGGTTAGATTGCTTTAGAATAGCTCGGTTTTGATATATTTTGGGTTGGGTTCTATTGGGTTGGGTTAGGCTGGGTTAGGTTCGGTTGGATTTGGTCATTTGAGGCTTAAGTGGGTTTCGTTAGGTCGGGTATGGTATGGTTAAGTGAGACTGGGTAGGATTAGGCAGGGTTAGATGCAGTTAGGCTGCGTCAGAATTAGTTAGTTTAGGTATGGGGAGGTTACGTGAGATAGTGAGGTTAAATACAATTAGACTGGGTTAGGTGAGGTTAAGTTAGATTAGTTTGGGTTATTTTAGGTTGAATTAGGTCACTCGAGGTTAGGCCAGGTTCAGTTCGAGCAAATATGGATAAGTTAGGCAAGACTGGCTTAAAATAAGACTCAGAGAGCGTTATAAACACAACCCCCTCCTCCCATCTGATTCTGTGACCTACGTTTTGGCTTCAGTCTTTCTCTCCCTATTTCACTCTCTCGTAAAAGTCTTGGTCCCTGTCGAAACGCCTAAATTTACTGCATTGTCAAAGTGGTTTATGCATTGCGGTCTTTTGTTGGTCGGTCCTTCCAAAGTCAAGTATCGCAGGAGGTGGACGTGGTTGTGTGTGTGTGTGTGTGTGTGTGTGTGTGTGTGTGTGTGTGTGTCTGTGTGTGTGCAAACGTGTGTACTTGACTGATATCCACATGCATACACACAAAGGCCAGGACAGTAGTGTGTGTGTGTGTGTGTGTGTGTGTGTGTGTGTGTGTGTGTGTGTGTGTGTGTGTGTGTGTGTGCGCAAACGTGTGTACTTGGCTGATATCCACATGCATACACACAAAGGCCAGGACACACAGAGTAGTTGTTTATGTGTGTGGGTTTATGAATAGACTACACTTACACTCAGGCCAGGACAGACATAGGGTAGTGTGTGTGTGCGTATGTGTTTGTATGTGTTAACAGAATACACATACAGAGTACCATGTGTGTGAACAGAATATGTAGAGTAGCATGTGTGTGTGTACGTGTGAATAGAATACACATGTAGACGTGTGTGCTACCCACACTGACACCCTCTAATTCTTTCAGTCAGGATTGGAGACGAAGCGTGTATATGTCAGGACTCAGTCCATATTATAATTACAAATCATAATAGATAGCATGATGGATAGATAGATAGACAGATAGACAGACAGACAGCTAGAAGCAGCAAGTACGTGTGGACATTCAAGTGCATATACATACATACCAGTTCTGACAAACCACTTACTAAAGTCAGTCAATAATATCTTTACAAAAACTCCCGACGCAGTGGCAAGCGACATAGGTTTCATAACATCTTTTTTATTTTTTTTTTTAGGGATTTATGTGTATTAAACCTTAAGGATTCTTTAGTATGTTGCGTTTATTGTTTTGATATAGACACAATTTCCATCAGTAACCTTCAGAATGACACCAAGGTGTAATATACAAAATAATTCGCTATGAAAAAAGGTGTTAGGAAATCTCAAGTCACATATAATATGGCCCAAAACCTTATGACATCTAACCTTCAATCCGATGACCTAACAGTAATGAGGGGGAAGTGAAGACTAAAGCTCACCCTTTCAAGTAGGAAAGTCTGCTTCCTAAATGAATAAAATTGCTTGTCGGTATCCACACTATAATGAACCCCTTCAATACGATGTCTACTAGATTTAATTATTGCAACTACCACGAGATTTTATTCAACTTATGACATCTCAAAACTCTTCACCTTAAGTGGAACTGCCGAGACAGACAAAGAAAGAGACAGACGGAAGCAGAGACTAACAGAGAGACAGAGGCACAGGCAGAGGAAGATTTAGAGAGAGAGAGATTGGATCAGTTACGAGGACAGGGAAAACTGAGGAGAGGAAATCAGGTAAGGAGAAGGGTAGAAAGACCGAGAGAGAGACTGAGACAGAGAGGAGGCAGAGACAGATAACATGATGCAGAGGTGAGTGCATGCAACTGAATGAGGTAAACGTGAGAGGATGCTGGGTTTGGAAGTGGAGGAAATGGAACGATTCTTTCAGTCCAAAATGGAAGAGGCTGAAAGAGTGCGCACATATTCATTCACGCAAACACTGATACAAGCACTGATCAGCGCATGCACGCACAGTAATACACGCAGGCACTAATAGGCACTGATACACACAGGCACTGATACACTATCTATCTATCCATCTATATACCTAGGCTGCTTCCCCCAAGGTGTATGGTCTCAATTAATTATGGTTTATTAGAGCCAGGACAATAAAGTAATTAACTTAGTATTCAATATGTATTCGTATATAGTTATTCAATAAATCGCTCTTCAGCTACCCTAAGGTATTCTTCCATACAACAATATAAACAAATAATTCAATCCCTCTAATATTATGCTACATATAAAAAAATTCAGGAGAGAAAATTAATCTGCTTATGACTGTACAATGAATGTGAATATGATCATTTGTATTAAGGTATGTGTATCATCAATGCAAGTATGCATTTGTGTGTGCATTTGTGTGTGTGTGCATGTGTGTGTGCATGCATGTATTGTGAATACAGGCATGCGTGCATGCAAGTGTACGAGTGTGCATATATTGTGAATGTACAGTGAGCAACAGTAGTAGTGTTGCGGTTTTGTCCGAAGATTAAATGTAACTCGTGAAACATTATGAACCGTCTGTATGACAGACGGCCGAATGTATCAGACGCTTAGCCCGTTAGCTTATGTTTTCACCAAATTTCACGACACGATTATTGTTGCTTACTGTAGGTGTGAATGTTTGTTTTGGTGAGTGTTCTTGCCTATATACTTATTTGTGTTAGGTTTGCTTGTCTTTTAATTTATTAAATACTTTTGAAATAGCCAAAACAGAGAGCAGCAACCCAAGAGTGTTGCAAATCAGGTGCCTTTTACGAGAGTTTTTCTCTCAAAAGGCTCAGCCAATGAAATATTCATGTTTTTTATTGTTCTTAATGTATACATGTTTTTGGCTAAATAAAACAATTTCAGTTTCAGTAAGCAGATACAGGAAGGTGGTTCGAAACAGCTCTTAAAAACATCCACACACAGCTGGGCCAGGCTGTTTCCTGCAGTCTCATATTTATAAACTCGATTCACAGAATGCTACGCATGGTACTAATAAATGAATATTAAAGATTCTGAATATTACATATGAATATAAGCATTGTGTATCGGCCACACGTAACAAACCATATTGAAGGGGTTCACCTGAAACAGTGGCGGCAACAACACAAACAAATTAAGCTGAACGTCATCGTACCGAAAGGATTTAATGTCAGGGAAATGTAATAATGCACTTAGAATATTAGGACTACGCGTCACAATATATCCTCAATCAAGTGGATTACACATGGAATACTAACACACAGTACCGTGAAAGGCCTTAATCCCGTCACTACGATGATCTCTATTCATTTTATGCTGGCTAACTCCGGATAATTTTATTCAGAAGAGTTCTCATATTCAGGGTGTTGTATTCTACCTCAATTACCCCATTACCTACGATGGCAATATATACATCAGCCTCTAATGGAGGTGACGTCTCGTGTTTATCTTACCTACGCTACTGACTGATATTCTTCGGCTTAGGGGAGGCAATTTCCATAACCTCTTCCCAATGATGACGTCCTTCATATTTTACTTGTTATTCACACATGATTATACTTTAGGTTTGGGCAGCTCTCACGTAGAAAAGGTGTTAAATTCGGTCTGGCTCTCTCCTGTCGACTTTATTCGGCTTGCTAAGAACTAGTTGATTCCAAGAACTTAACCGCACTCCCTGCTCCTCAAGTTCTCCTTCCCCTCCTCAGCAAACTCCTTGGTATCACTTCTTCCCTTCCCTCAGTTCACCTCCCATTCCTCCTAACTCCCCTTTCCTCTCTCCACTAGCTCTTCTTTCCTCCTTCCACTCAAACCATTTCCCTTCCTCCTCCTACCATCACCAAAGACGACTGTGAAGCCAACCAAAAGGGCCAAAGTAAGTTAATAAAGGGGAGTGAGTGTTAACTGACAGAATTACCATCATATTAGGCTAACTCTCTTGCCCAAATACATGGGACGGGAGGGATCCAGAGACAGGAACAGGATAGTAAAAGTTAGGAAATCTATCAACAGAGTCCCTTCAAAATCTGCCTATTTTCAGGAAACATTTCGTTTGGTATTTTTCTTTCGATGGGGAGTGAAATGGATGAGGAGGAGGAGGAGGATGAGGAGGAGGAGGAGGAGAACAGAAACGAAAATAAAGAAGATGAAAGGAATCAAAAAAAGAACAAAGAAGGAGAAGAAATTAGAACGAAGAAAGAGCAAAGGCGAAGAAAAAGAGGAAATGAGAAATAAGGAAAACAAAGGAAAAGGAAGAAAGACGAAAGAAAAAAGAAAGAATGAAGAATATAGGAGAAAGATGAACGAAGAAATGAGAGAAGAAAGGAGAAAAGAATGAAGAATGGAAAAGAGAAGAAAGAGAAGGTAAGGAAGATGAATGATGGAAAAGGAAGAAAGGACGACGAAAGGAGAGAAAAAAGAAGAAAGGAGGGAAGAAAGAAGAAAGGAGAGAAGGAAGACTGGAGGGAAAAAGAATGGAAAGAAGGAAAAGAAAGGAGTGAAGAAACGGGAGGTAAGGAAGAAGAATGATGAAGCAGGAAGAAAAAGGAAAGAACATGAAAGGAGAAAGAAGAAAGGAGAGAAGAAATAAATGAGAGAAGGAAGGAGACAACGGAAGAAGAAAAAAATGGAGAGAAGAGGAACGAAAGGAGAAAGAATGGAGAAGAAAAAGAGAGCCAAAGAGAAAGAGGAAAGAAGAGGAGAAGAAAGTAGGAGAAAATAAAAGGAAATGAGATGAATGAAAAAGAGAAAGAAAAAAAAAGGAAATAAAAGACGGAAGGAGAGGAAGAGAAGGAAGGTTAGGAAGAGGAAGAAGATTAGGAAGAGGATGAGGAAGAACAGGAGGAAGAAAAGGAGGAAGGAGAGGCAGGAGGAGGAAGAGGAGGAGGAAGAGGAGAAGGAAGAGGTGTAAGATGAGGAAGAATAGCAGGAAGACGTGGAGGAAGAGGAGGAAAAGGAACAGGATGAAGGAGAAGAAGAGGAAGAGGTAAAAGCAGAGGAGGAAGGAAAGGAAGAGGAGGAAGAGGATGACGAGAAACGAGAAGAGGAGGAGAAAAAAAAAATGGAAGAAGGGGAAGAGAAAGAGGAGGAGGAAGGCCGAAATGAAGGAAGAGAAAAGGGAGAGGAAAAGGAAGAGGAAGAACAAGAGGAAGAGGAACAGGAAGACGAACAAATGGAAAGGGAAGAGAAAGATGGGGTAGAGGAAATGAAAGAGGAAGAGGAAAGGGAAGAGGAAGAAGAGGAAGGAGAAAGAGGAAGAA
This sequence comes from Coenobita brevimanus, assembly GCF_032717465.1. NCBI lineage: Eukaryota > Metazoa > Arthropoda > Malacostraca > Decapoda > Coenobitidae > Coenobita > Coenobita brevimanus. The sequence goes on from NC_137033.1 coordinate 60,091,257, forward strand.
GAGGAACAGAAAGACCGAGGAAAAAATGGAAGCAGAAGAGGATGAGACAGAGGGAGAAGGGGAAGAGGGAAGAGGGAGAAGAAAGATGAAGAAGAGGAAGAACAGGTAGAGGAAGAAGAGGAAGAGGAAAAGGATGAAGAGGAAGAATTGGAAGAAGAGGAAGAGGAAGAAGAAGAAGAGGAAGAGGAAGAAGAAGAGGAAGAAGAAGAAGAGGAAGAAGAAGAGGAAGAGGAAGAAGAAGAGGAAGAGGAAGAAGAAGAGGAAGAGGGAGAAGAGGAAGAGGGGGAAGAGAAAGAGGAGAAGAGGAAGAAACAGGAAGAGATGGAAGAGGAAGATGAGGAAGAGGAAGAAGACGAAGAAGAGGAAGAAAGTGAATATAAGGGAGGGGGAAGAAAATATATAAAATCCAGCTAATCATTTCTAAACTGTCATTATCACATTTAGAAAATAACATGCACGACACAAGCCGGCAGGTAGGTAAGCGTTAACAATCGTAATTGATGATTTAACTGTACAGCAATAATAATAATAATACCTCCCCTATTCCATAGAACATCCAGATAATAACGACATGATGAATGCAATCAGTTTAAACCGGTAAGGAAGTTACAGTATGAGGTAATTATCAAGAAGCTTGCGCTTACAAAATGTAGGACGATCAAAATGGCTGACCTTGCCGGTGGTGTCGGGGTGGCGGCCGGGCAGTTCACCTTAGAGTCTTCGGGACCTCAGTCAGGCCCCGTCTCTTCACACCAGAGCGAGGCTATCAGGTCCACAGTCACTCTTGTTCTCGGAGATCACGACAAGACGCATATCCCACACAAATTAATGAATACTTTCTCCTGCAACGCCACCTGCGGGAAGAGACGGGAACAAGTTTTTTGGTTGGAGCAGGGCAGCTGGCACGTGGTGGGCAACGCAGGTGTGCCAACCGTCTCGTGTCACAAGTCAGTAACCTCACCTGCCACAATCCAACGTGCTACGTAATCCACAAGCATCAAACACAACCACACAGGCTACTGACTAATCTATCTGCATTTCGGGATTAATACAAAGTGGTTCAGAGAGTTTCACAAGCCTAGACAACTAATATTAGAAAATAAAATTAAATATCACCTCTCAATCACTGAGTGCATCGGAAGCATTGGTACACTTGATGCTACAGACATGCGCGATGCACAAGCTCAACTGAAGTTGCTACCGATCAGATTTACAGCAAGACTAATAACAGTCAATAAGCCACTTTTTACCGTTCAGTTATGTATAGTTTTTAGCTATATTTAATTATAACACGATGAGTTTGTTAAGAAATGATGATAAGAATTACTGGAATACAATATTTAATCGCACTAAGCAACAGCACTTGTTCATTCCGCCTTTGAAAGAATAGACAAGAGGAGGGTAAGGGGCTGGGGGGAAATGTGGGGGAGGTGGGGGGCTGTTGCAGGGGAGAGAGGTTGGGGATGTCTTCGTCTTGTTTCACTATTCATAGTACAAAAGATACACCCTTAGTTATCGGGGATGTGAATGATAGAAACAGCCTCAGGACAATATGATGGAAATGAATGACAAAGAGGAAGGCGAGCTGCAGAGGTGAACGATCAGTGTGCACATCCGAACACTGTTTAAGATAAAGAACGTCTAATTTCTATCCCGTGTGTTATTTTCCATTACGGTTCGCACTCGGTGGAACTAGGTTTGAAAATAATGCGGTTATGGTTTACACCAATTTAACAAGACATTAATGTGTTCAAGTGATACATCGATTAATGTGTGTGTGTGTGTGTGTGTGTGTGTGTGTGAGGAGATGGAGGGAATATGAAGGAAGGAGGGATGACGGAGAACATAAGAAGAGAGGATAACTGCAGTAGGCCGGTTGGCCCATGCTAGGCAGCTCCTAGAAGAGTAACTGAACTACTAGAATGAGATAAGGATGGCAAAGAAGAAGGCTCTCCCCCGCCCTCCAAACCCTCCAGCCGAAGCCGGCAGGAAAAAGTCAGAAAGAACACCACGCCGTATAGAAAAACTGGCGTGGACATTTTACAGGAAAGTGTGAAAGGAGAATAGAGACTATCATAGTGTAACCTGAAAAGAAAATTTTTTTTGAATTAGTATTGGTTATAATATTTTCTTTATTCTATATCCACCCCTTATTTGTCATATGCTTATCTAGCCTATGCTTGAAACTCTCAATGGAAGAGGCAGCAACTACTTTACTAGGTAGCTTATTCCATTCGTCTACTACTCTATTACCAAACCAATTTCTACCGATTTCCTTACTGAAACGGAATTTTTCTAGTTTGAAACCATTATTTCTAGTTCTATCCTGTATGCTCACTTTAAGTACCTTGCTAATATCTCCCTTATTTATACCATTCATCCACTTAAACACCTCAATTAAGTCTCCCCTTACTCTACGCCTCTCTAGCGAATGCAGACTTAGTCTTTTCAGTCTGTCTTCATATGACAGGTTCCGGACGTCATGTATCATTTTAGTCATTCTTCTCTGTACATTTTCTAACGAATTAATATCCATTCTATAGTAAGGACACCAGAATTGTACTGCGTAGTCTAAATGTGGCCTTACTAATGCTAGATAAAGTTTCATTATTACTTTAGATGATCTATTGCTTACCCTTCTCGAAATAAATCCTAGGACCCTATTTGCTTTATTTCTCGCATTAATGCACTGTTGCCTTGGTTTAAGGTCGTTACTAATCATAACCCCTAGATCTCTCTCGCATTCCGATTTGCTAATTTCTTTGTTATCTAAGTTGTATTTAGTATCTCCAATGGTCTTGCCTACGTTAAGTACTTTACAGCCCCTGGCCCCATCCCCTCCCCCTCTCCTACCAGTCCCCCTCCCCCTCAATCGTGTGCTCCGGTAATGTACAGAACATACTGACCCTCCTCCTCCTTTCCTCCCATTCCCCCTCCTTCCCTTCCCCATGTTCTACAAACTCTCCCCCCCAACCCCTTCGCCTCCTCTACGTTTCCTCTCTTTTTGCCCCCACTTTCCAGTCTACCCTTCTCCTTTCCTTCCTTCTTCTGTTCTCTTCTTCCTACCTTTCACCCCACCTTCCTTTCCCCAACCCCACTTCACAGTCTCCCCAACCCCAAACCTTCCCCTCTCCCCCCGCCCCTCCAGGTTCATCTACATATACGCTCGATTGTCTCTGGCTGGGGACCGTCGGGGTGGTCGTGAGTGAGTCGGGAGTTTTTCTATACGGCGTGGTGTTCTTTCTGACTTTTTCCTGCCAGCTTCGGCTGAAGGGTTTGGAGGGCGGGGGAGAGCCTTCTTCTTTGCTATCCTTATCTCATTCTAGTAGTTCAGTTACTCTTCTAGGAGCTGCCTAGCATGGGCCAACCGGCCTACTGCAGTTATCCTCTCTTCTTATGTTCTTATGAGAGAGAGAGAGAGAGAGAGAGAGAGAGAGAGAGAGGTACACACAAGTTATCGTACGTAGTTACACGGATACACCGAACACACAGACTTTACTACCCTTTTTTTTTTCCACATAACTTGGCCTTAAACTTAAATGAACAACTTACTTTTCAATTTAAGCTTAAGAATGGGAGAGAAAAGCAGATGAAAGGAGGAAAATGGAGCAAGGAGACGAGAAGAGAGAAGGGAAGAAGACAGGACAAAACATGAAAAGAAGAGGGAAAGACATGAAGGAAAAGAAGAGGAAGAGGGAGACGGAGGACTAGAAGAGAGACAGGAAGAAGAGAGGACAACAGAAGAAAGGAAGATGGAATGACAAAGAGGAAAAGAAAAGGAGGGAAACAGAAGAGAAACAGAGAAATAGCAAGGAGATAGGACAAAGGAAGAAGGAGAAGGCAGTAGAAAGAGAAAGAAAGAGGACGAAGAAGAGGGGACAAGGAGCAAGCAGGGGTGAGACAGGGAATGGCCAGTTCAAGTAGTTTATGGCGCAGTGAGGAGAGAGGAAGGACGAGGAAGTGGCGAAGAAGTGGATAAAAGGTGAAGGAAGAAAGAAAGAAGGACAAGAATTATGAAAGACGAAATAAGAGAGACAGAGAGAGAGAAGAAGATGAAAGATGAAGGAAGGGATGAGGATAAGACAGAAGAAGAGGAGGGAAAATGAAGGAAAAGAGACACAGGGAGTGAAATGAAGAGGATGAAAGGAGAAGGAAGGGTTGATGATAAAGGAGAGTAAGAGGACGGACGATGAAGATATGAGGATAAAGGAGAAGAGGGGAGGATAATGGGCGATACACTGGCTTGCATATCCAGCTCGAAATTACAAGAATCTCTCTCTCTCTCTCTCACACACACACACACACACACACACACACACACACAATTTATATACTATTCTCGGCATAAAAGTTGCATATATCCTTCAGTATTTAATCAGTCAGCATTTCACAACACACATAACTTGGTGAATCAGGTATATAATGTCTGAGATGTACTTTTCCCAACCCTGTCCATTGCCAACACAATTAACATTATTAGGTGTCAGAGCTGCACATGTAATTGCACATTTTACACAGGTCGCATTACACCAACAACCATGCCCTTGAAAAACTTGTGATATTTGGGGGATCACACACACACACACACACACACACACACACACACACACACACACAGAATACTACTGCTTTAATGTATATCTTCAGTATTTCCTTTTCCCTCATCCTTCCACCCTTTGTGCATTTATTCCAACCACTTTACCACTATTTTCTCCTTCATTCTTGTTGCCTACGGACGATTTTATTTATCTTCCATAACTCTTTTCTGTCTGGCTGGGTTTGATACAGCCTTCATTAACCCCTTCACTACCAAAGGCCTCTCATGTACTGTAAAATGTCCACGCCAGTTTTTCTATACGGCGTGGTGTTCTTTCTGACTTTTTCCTGCCGGCTTCGGCTGGAGGGTTTGGAGGGCGGGGGAGAGCCTTCTTCTTTGCTGTCCTTATCTCATTCTAGTAGTTCAGTTACTCTTCTAGGAGCTGCCTAGCATGGGCCAACCGGCCTACTGCAGTTATCCTCTCTTCTTATGTTCTTATGTGTGAAGGCAGCGAGAATACACCCAAACAACACGGCATTGTAGTGAATGGGTTGGGTGTATTCATTATCTGTACTACTTTATTTAACCTTTCATTCTTCCCTACACTTTGTCGTTCTTTTATTCTTCCCTGCATTTTGTCCTTCTTCCATTCTTCCCTTCACTTTGACGTTCTTTCATCCTTCCCTTCACTTTCATTTTTTCATTCTTCCCTCCAGTCTATCCTTTTAGTTTTCCATTCATTTTGTCAATACATTCTCCCCTTCATTCATTTTCCCCTTCATTCTTTCACTCTTCCTTCAGTACATGTCAGCGTCTCTCCCAGTAACATTCTAAGGGTTCTAACACTCACTCTTACTGAATAAAATCCCGTGAAGTCAGCTGGGGTGAAACACCGGAAATGCCCCACGTTGTTATGTTTACATCATCTCATTTCTTAACACATACTAAATTCCTTAAATTCTACCAGATTATATTCCACCATATAAGTTCAGCAGTAAAAATATTGATACATGTTGATCAAAGGTCCAGAGGGATAACAATGATTAGTATTCATTTTCTGCTAAAAAATATGGTTAAGAAATTCTTTCGGCAGAGGTCGATTCCTTTACACCATAATACAAGCTTTGATAATCTGGTTCACTGGGAGGGAATATCTGATGTCGTTATTTATCACAACACTTTTAAAAATATCTTGAAACAGAAATGTGGTGTAATGTGTGAAAATTCACTTGATCTAATGGAAAAAATATATATAAACATCAACACAAGGAGGCCATCCGAACACTGTCCATAAATCACAGAGTTGTTCGTCGGGAAGGATGGGTTTATGTGCCGTCTGAAAATTACCACAAAAACCTCTTGGAATAAGCTATTTTCACCATTAAAAGTGTACGCTATAACGAAACATTAGTATCTAGAGTACCCGAACAAAGACTGATAAGGAAATAAGGGTATAAACACTGATTTAGAAGTTTGTTTACGTTCGCATTTGTCAACCTTCTCCTTTAAATGCCTCATCATAACATGTGAGTAAAGGACTGCAGCTGCTAGTGACTTAACTCTGGCCGTGTCCACCTCTCCACCAAGTTATCTACCATCCATGACTGAACTGCTACACATTCTTGTGGCTGGGACTCTCGGCAGTACACATTAACATGCCACAGTGGAATCAAGGTTGGTACTGCTGTTTTTTTTTTTTTTTTTAGTACACATTAAACTTAAGCCATAGTGGAATCAGGGTTGGTATTGCTGTGGTTTTTCATTAATTCATTACCAAACACGCGCGGCCTTTTCATATTTTCCATCGAAATGAGTCTTTCACAGGTTATTTGTTATTTTTCCTGGAGTACCGTGCCATAGCTACTGGGCATTTTTATAAAGACAATGAATGCTGAGGGTTTAGAATGAATAATTATTCCACTGACGTCTACCAGTAGCTGGCCATATCTTGCGTCCCCAACACTTGCTTTTAAAATTGAGAGATTGCTGTCATAGGTTGGATTAGGTTTGGTGGTAGGTGATGGCGACCGTCATTCGCTCACTTGATCTTTCCTCTCACTTTTCATTACTCGTTCCATTTTAGGCGACTTTACATTGAGTGTCAGCCTAATGGTTTCCTGTAAGCCAGGAAACCATTTACAGCGCTGGGTGGTAACCATATAACCAGCCTTTACGTGTTCCCTATGTGTTAACAGGTGGGTTGGCGTAGGATTAGTGTTCCTCCTCGTAAAACCACTAACTCAGAGACAAACGGCTACCCTTTACGGAATTATGGCGTCTGGCTATAGATAAACAGATTAACTCTGCTAATATCAATCAGTATTTAAATATGCACTAATACGTACTAATTCTGCCCTTACTGTATCATGTCACGCCTTTATTTACCCAATTTAGTGCAATTATGTTGTATGTATATATAAAGCAGTGAATTAGTGACGATTACCGTAGATTTAACAAATCTCTCTCTCTCTCTCTCTCTCTCTCTCTCTCTCTCTCTCTCTCTCTCTCTCATCAGTAATTCCTTGTAATCTTGTGAATCCATCTAAATTCTTTCTTCCCTCCTTCCTCCTCTGTTCCTCCTCATCTTCCTCATTCACTTGTCTGCAGTGTCCTTTCCCTTCCCTGTATCTTTCACTTTCGTCTTGATTTCATTCTCTCTCTCTCTCTCTCTCTCTCTCTCTCTCTCTCTCTCTCTCTCTCTCTTCCACTTAACTTGTCTTGATAGGAAAGATAGGCTTTGATCTCTTCTTCAGATGAGATCCTGAATATTGATAATGGAAGAGGATAAGGGTGAACTTGTCCCCCCCATCTCTCTCTCTCTCTCTCTCTCTCTCTCTCTCTCTCTCTCTTATCCCAAGCTCATTAAAACGGCCAGAGAATTCATAAAGGCCTAAGAGTACAAGCGAATGAGAAGGTACCGTACTCGTGCGTAGGTGGGAGGCGCAGAAGGGTACCTGGCGTATGACACTGTAGAGGAGGAGGAGGAGGAGGAGGAGGAAGAGAAGTAGAAGAAGAAGGAGAAGGAGGAGGAGGGGATGAAGAAGGAGGAAGAGGAGGGAATTAGTTAGCTAATGATGAAAGGAAATGATGATAATGATGATAATTATGATGATGATGGGAGGGGGAGAAAATCCAAAAGAGGTTCAGGAAGAGGAGGTGGGAGGAAATACTGAAGAGTGGAAAGGTATGAGTGGGAGGAGGAGGAGCGAGGGAAAATAAGTAAGTAAGAGCAGAGAAGGGTGGAATAAGTACGTACGAGGAGGAAAGGTATAAAAGTACTCATGATACGTAGATCACCTGAGCGTAAATGAGAAGCGTAGGAGAAAGACGAAGAGGAGGATGCCTAAAGGGTGAAAATGAATGAGGCACTGCTTGTGATGGAGAGACGGCAACTTTACGCCTAGCTGAAGTGAACAGGGTGGTGTGTTGGTTAAGGGTAAAGACAGGGATGATATCAGGTAACCGGTATTGTGTAAAGTGTAGGGAAGTGTAGTGTGGTGTTGTGAGGCGGACAGGGAGACGCATACATCCGCTTGAGGCTCCTATGACTCACTATCATCTCCATATAATCGTCTGACTTTACACGTAGCTAGAATGTAATGCTAGAGGAGACGCGGCCATGTGAGGGTCTGAGGTAGAATATCAGGCAACTGGTGTGGTGTAAAGTGTAGTGTGGTGTTGTGAGGCGGGCAGGGAGACGCATGGTGTGGTGTAAAGTGTAGTGTGGTGTTGTGAGGCGGGCAGGGAGACGCATGGTGTGGTGTAAAGTGTAGTGTGGTGTTGTGAGGCGGGCAGGGAGACGCGTGGTGTGGTGTAAAGGTGTAGTGTGGTGGTGTGAGGCGGGCAGGGAGACGCGTGGTGTGGTGTAAAGTATAGTGTGGTGGTGTGATGCGGGCAGGGAGACGCATGGTGTGGTGTAATGTATAGTGTGGTGGTGTGAGGCTTGCAGGGAGACGCGTGGTGTGGTGTAAAGTATAGTGTGGTGGTGTGAGGCGGGCAGGGAGACGCATACGTCAACCTCAGGACGCACGCTAAGACGCACACCATAAATCCTCGTACAGTCATGGACAGAGAAACCTGGACAGGTGAGGCGAGGCAAATGTCATATTTTCTCTATTCCCCCGGCTGGTCCGTCACTCTTCGTTCACGACTCCTTTCCCCCATCCCCCCACCCCCCATCCCGTTTACCCTCTCTTCATAGCACCTTCCAGGCTACACTCCCCATACCCCCTTCCCTGCCCCCATACACACCAGTTCGCTAATCCGCCGACCTTGAACCGTGTGTGTGTGTGTGTGTGTGTGTGTGTGTGTGCATCCTTGACACAAGCAACTCCCTACATTTTTTTATCACAACCCATCCCTCCCTCTTCCCTACGGCTACTCTGCTATCACACACACACACACACACACACGAGAGGCTCGTCTTCATTCTTCGTATACGCAGCTGCTCTCTCTCTCTCTCTCTCTCTCTCTCTTTCAAGATTCTGTAGGAGTGAATAGTAATGTCAGTGCAAAGTATGCCTTTATTATTGTGATATAAGTATTGCAAAATAAAACTTAAGAATATATTTAAAAAAAACAACTGCAATAGGCTGGTTGGCCCATGCGAGGCGACTCCTCCTGATTTTGGATCTGCATACGAGAGAGATAGAGATAGATAGATAGATAGAGAGAGAGAGAGAGAGAGAGAGAGAGAGAGAGAGAGAGAGAAAAGTGAAGAGTGACCACTTGTCCCTCTCTCTCTCTCTCTCTCTCTCAATAATCTGTAGCAGTGAATAATAACGTCAGTGCAAAGTATGCGTTTACCGTGATATAAGCATTACAAATTAAAACACTGGAACATATTTAGAGGAAACAACTGCAGGAAATGCTCTAGAGACGTCAGCATGTGGAACTGTCATTATTTCCTTGCGGGCCAATTAACGTACACCTTCATACTTGCCTACTCCCTTCTGCCACCATTTTCGCCAATTCTCATCTTTACTTTCCAGTTCAGAGCATGCCATTTGTTATGATAATAATTGCACAAACACACACACACACACACACACACACACACACACACACATATATATATATATATATATATATATATATATATATATATATATATATATATATATATATATATAAGACCGACAGCGACAGAGATGGTAGATGGGGGGGGAAGGAGGGGGAGAAGAAAGGATGGAAGCAAGTGTTTAGTTTGAGAGAGAGAGAGAGAGAGAGAGAGAGAGAGAGAGAGAGAGAGAACATAAGAACATAAGAAGAGAGGATAACTGCAGTACGCCGGTTAGCCCATGCTATATAGGCAGCTCCTAGAAGAGAGAGAGATGCCACCATTTTCGCCAAAGACTCCACTATATTTCTCCTCATCTTTACTTTCCGATTCAGATCATGCCAATAGTCATGAAACTCATGATAATAATTGCACACACACACCCACAGATATATATATATATATATATATATATATATATATATATATATATATATCAGGGGTTGAGAGAGAGAGAGAGGGAGAGAGAGGTGAGAAGTGTCCACGTGTCCCCTGGGAATGGCCAGCCTTCCCGGGTCATATGGGTAGGACTGAGAGGAGGTGAGGGAAGGAAGGGGATGGGGGGGTACAGTTCATATGGACGAAGATTTAGTGGAAAAATCGAAAAGGAAAAAGAAACTATCAGCTCAGCCCCTGAGTGTCCAGGTTTCTTTGTCCATGACTGTACCAGGTGAAGAGCAGGGAAGGGGAGAGGAAGACAAAGGGATAGGAAGCTGAGGAAGATTGAGAGAGAGAGAGAGAGAGAGGGAGAGAGAAGGGGGAGTAGTGTTGGAGGGCGAAAAAGTGTGAAATTATACAGTACAAACAAGAAGAGAGATGAATCAGATCGCCTGGTGGTAGAAAGAATAAAAGAAGGAAGCCGACACTAACATGCCAACACCATCATGCTGAAGCGATTAATTCAGATGTGAGGGACGAATCTTACACGTTACTCTTGGTATTTGCAGACGATTTTTACTCAGCCGTGGCAGGAAAACGACAAAGTAAAGAATGACCTCTGAACGTGAGATAAATTAATTCGGGGACGGGAATGGATTTCTTCTTGACGTTATCCATGTTAACTACAAACGGTTTTATTCAGCTTAGGAAGGACTGCTGGTACTGACAGGATCGAACACTGTTTATTGCATTACGGTAGTCTCTTATTATACCTGTATATTATAGGATCGAACACTCTTTATCCCATTACTGTAGTCTCTTATTTTACCTGTATATTATAGGATCGAACACTGTTTATTGCATTACGGTAGTCTCTTATTTTACCTGTATATTATAGGATCGAATACTGTTTATCCCATTACTGTAGTCTCTTATTTTACCTGTTTATTATTCTGGCTTCCTGCAGACGGTTTTATTCTGCTATAGAAGGAGTTGACGTAAACGCCTCAGCTTACTCCAGTAGTCTTGCATGTACTTCGTATTATTCTTATTATCTACAAACAGATTTACTCAACTCGCCAACAAAAGAACCGGGAGGGTAAAGAATGATCCCCGAACGTGAGATAAATTAATTCAGGTACGGGGCCGGGTTTTTGTGGACGCAGCAGCAGCCGCCAAGAGAGGCCAAGACAGCCACACGGAAAAAGGCCCCTCGCCCTGCCCAGGAAATGGCGGGTAAAGGACATCCTGAATTCTGGACGGGTGGCCGCGAATTTGGCGATAAGGAGTTTGCGAAAAGAAATCAAGGGGCTGAGATAGAGGTTAAGAGGTTGAGACAGGAGTTGTTAGGGGTTGAGAGAGGGGTTACTGGGAGTTGAAGGGTTGTGAGAGCGGGGTTGTTGGCGGAAAAGTAGGTGGAGCAACGGGCAGGGGATTTGTGTGTTAATGGTGAGAAAAATGTGTTGAGAG
>NC_137033.1:60107700-60147700 GCF_032717465.1 Coenobita brevimanus
ACTGTGTATTGGGGTGTTATATTGATGGTATACTGAAGGTATTATATTGGAGATACTAAATACAGCTTAGATAACAAAGAAATTAGCAAATCGGAATGCGAGAGCGATCTAGGAGTTATGATTAGTAACGACCTTAAACCAAGGCAACAGTGTATTAAAGCGAGAAATAAAACAAATAGGGTCCTAGGATTTATTTCGAGAAGCGTGAGCAATAGATCATCTAAAGTAATACTGAAACTTTATCTAGCATTAGTAAGGCCACATTTAGACTACGCAGTACAATTTTGGTGTCCTTACTATAGAATGGATATTAATTCGTTAGAAAATGTACAGAGAAGAATGACAAAAATGATACATGACGTCCGGAACCTGTCATATGAAGACAGACTGAAAAGACTAAGTCTTCATTCGCTAGAGAGGCGTAGAGTAAGGGGAGACTTAATTGAGGTGTTTAAGTGGATGAATGGTATAAATAAGGGAGATATTAGCAAGGTACTTAAAGTGAGCATACAGGATAGAACTAGAAATAATGGTTTCAAACTAGAAAAATTCCGTTTCAGTAAGGAAATCGGTAGAAATTGGTTTGGTAATAGAGTAGTAGACGAATGGAATAAGCTACCTAGTAAAGTAGTTGCTGCCTCTTCCATTGAGAGTTTCAAGCATAGGCTAGATAAGCATATGACAAATAAGGGGTGGATATAGAAAAAAGAAAATCTTATAACCAATACTAATTCATAATTTTTCCTTTTCAGGTTACACTATGATAGTCTCTATTCTCCTTTCACACTTTCCTGTAAAATGTCCACGCCAGTTTTTCTATACGGCGTGGTGTTCTTTCTGACTTTTTCCTGCCGGCTTCGGCTGGAGGGTTTGGAGGGCGGGGGAGAGCCTTCTTCTTTGCTATCCTTATCTCATTCTAGTAGTTCAATTACTCTCCTAGGAGCTGCCTAGCATGGGCCAACCGGCCTACTGCAGTTATCCTCTCTTCTTATGTTCTTATATACGGGGTGAACAAGGTAATGCAGATTTCGTTTGAATTCGATTCAGTTTCTTTATAGAGGAAAGCTGTGGAGATATGTAGGAAAAATGAAGGGTTATATATTCCTCTCTTATCCAGCTCCAGCCACGTCTGTGTAATGGCTTTGATCGTACATCCTAGCATGGCTAAGGCCTCATTTTTCTTATATTCAGTACAACTACGATGACTTAAAGCTTCTCACTGTACTCTCTACACTTTTCTGATAATAATGAACAGAAAATAATGTTGTACTTACCCTGCTGTTGCGATTTGGAGTGAACTGGTCGCGCTTAATGGCACGTAGCCACGTGGAGGCAAGAGCATAACATAAGAACATAAGAAGAGAGGATAACTGCAGTAGGCCGGTTGGCCCATGCTAGGCAGCTCCTAGAAGAGTAACTGAACTACTAGAATGAGACAAGGACAGCAAAGAAGAAGGCTCTCCCCCGCCCTCCAAACCCTCCAGCCGAAGCCGGCAGGAAAAAGTCAGAAAGAACACCACGCCGTATAGAAAAACTGGTGTGGACATTTTACAGGAAAGTGTGAAAGGAGAATAGAGACTATCATAGTGTAACCTGAAAAGAAAATTTTTTGAATTAGTATTGGTTATAAGATTTTCTTTATTCTATATCCACCCCTTACTTGTCATATGCTTATCTAGCCTATGCTTGAAACTCTCAATGGAAGAGGCAGCAACTACTTTACTAGGTAGCTTATTCCATTCGTCTACTACTCTATTATCAAACCAATTTCTACCGATTTCCTTACTGAAACGGAATTTTTCTAGTTTGAAACCATTATTTCTAGTTCTATCCTGTATGCTCACTTTAAGTACCTTGCTAATATCTCCCTTATTTATACCATTCATCCACTTAAACACCTCAATTAAGTCTCCCCTTACTCTACGCCTCTCTAGCGAATGCAGACTTAGTCTTTTCAGTCTGTCTTCATATGACAGGTTCCGGACGTCATGTATCATTTTAGTCATTCTTCTCTGTACATTTTCTAACGAATTAATATCCATTCTATAGTAAGGACACCAGAATTGTACTGCGTAGTCTAAATGTGGCCTTACTAATGCTAGATAAAGTTTTAGTATTACTTTAGATGATCTATTGCTCACGCTTCTCGAAATAAATCCTAGGACCCTATTTGCTTTATTTCTCGCATTAATACACTGTTGCCTAGGTTTAACCCTATTCGGTGCAACCCTTGGCGATTTCCCACACTTACGACCCTAGTATCGAGAAAAGAATCTTGAGTAATATTATTGGTTTGACGAAGTGAAAGGAACGCATTCGGACACGTCGGTGCCGTTGCAAGGCAAGCGCCGCCAAACATATCGTACCGCACCCGCGCGCACTGAAACACACACACACACACACACACACACACGTTTAACTATTATCAAATTTAAAATTAATGTAAATATCAAATGATAAAATATTTTACCATTCACAAAGCGCTTATCATGTTTGCCATATATCAAAGCCGTAGGCTATATTTTCAGTCTGAGGGCTGCAGTATCAATAAACCGTTTACTGTTGTCTCTCACACACACACCGTCCATAACATGGAAGTTGATAGCTTACACATCTTCCTCATCATCATCACCACCCTTCCTCCCTCACACTCACCACCTCCCATCTTCCTCACCACCACCTTCCCTCCCTCCATCACCCTCACACTCACCACTATATTCCCTTCTACCATACTCTCCGTCTCACTACCACCGCTTTTTTCTCACCACCATCTCTCTCACTCACTCGCCACCGCTAATACTCTCTCTTTCTTCCTCACCTTCATAACTCCTAAACCCACTTTCAGTGGATTTACTACTAGGTAGACTAGTTGATGGAGAGGTAGCTATTAGTCAAGGAAATCTAATAATGTAAGCATGTAAATAATACCTGGTTATATATGCGAGTATTTTTTTTTATGCAAGAAAGAAGGAACCAAAGGGCAGGACCTGCAAATTGCTCCCTCCAAGAAAAAAAACGACAGCAGAGCCAAATTCAAGATCAGTTCATTTCGAGATGCCTGGACACACTGTGTATGAAAGACTGGAGACCGTAGGCAGTAAAAAAAAAAAACAGAGATGGAGACAATTCCAGAGTTGACCTGTTGCATACATGAATGACTGGAGCAACGGTTAACTCTTGCATTAAAGAGTTGGACAGAAAAGGGCTGAGTTTGTTGCTAAGACGGGTGCTGCGTGCCTGCTGTGGTGGTGGAGAGATGCAAGCAGACAGTTCAGAGGAGCAGTGACCATTGAAGTGGCGATAGAAAAGAGACTGATGCAACAGTGCCGCGAAGAGACAGAGGTTGAAGGGAGCCAGTAAGAGGAAAGTTAATGAGACGAAAAGTCTCCGACTCCATCCTGTTGAGAAGAACTGTGTGGGAAGCCTCCCCACACATCACAGCTGTGCTCTACACAGGAGCGAATAAAACCCGTGTATAAAGTCAACAACTGTGCAGGGCCGTGGGTTAGGGCTTCCTGACTAAAACCTCCCTAAGTGAAGAGTCCAGTCCTGCTGTGGACTAAAAATGGAAAGTTCATAATGATGATGATGAGAATACTACCATATATTTCTTTCTAATGACTGAATATAATATTTAGCTACGCGAGTTTCAGCCACACTCAAAAAGTGTGTAACCAGGATACGGGACGAGGACCCAACTCGCCATGTATCCCACCAACCACTTTCCCCAACCTCCTCCCTTTAGAAAGTAGTTATTTATTTTTCAAATGTCATTACAACTATATAATAATGAATTTATAGAAGTAAAAGATTATTCTTATTAATTTTACACGTGTGGGGTGAGGACTGAGTTGGTGCGTGAGGACTGTGTTGGTGTGTGAGGACTGTGGTAGTGTGTGAGGATTGTGTTGATGAGTGAGGACAGTGGTGGTGTGAGGAATGGTGGTGTGTGAGGACTGTGTTGGTGTGTGACGATTGCGTTGGTGTGAGGACTGGGTTGGTGAGTGAGGACTGTGGTGGTGTGTGAGGACTGTAGTGGTGTGTGAGGACTGTAGTGGTATGTGAGGTCTGTGGTGGTTTGTGAGGATTGTGTTGGTGTGTGAAATATAATCTATTCGTGAGAACAAAACAGACTCGACCTTCTCATGGACCCACTTCACGTATAACTAAGGAGTGAGAAACAGGTAGACCTTTATCATACAAATGGATGGCGAGTGAGAAAGGGCCGGGGAGTACAGGAGGTAGATAAGGCAGAAGGCGGTAGATGTACGGGAGATAAATGCTTGAAAAGGCATACATATTGCATAATAAATGCAAAATTCCACATCAACAGCCTTGTGCCTTACCTACCTCCTATTCTGCCTGCCCCTCTGTTGTATGATAAAGGTCTACCTGCTTCTCACTCCTTACAGCTGAAGGAGGTCCTTGAGAAGGCTGAATCTGTTGTCACCAATATATTATATAGGTATTTCTAAATCTGAGTACTGCAAATTAAAATTGAAGGGCACAGAGAAATATTTAGTTATAACCAATTATTCAAAGGGCACGGTAGCTCTATCTGCTCATGCTACGCCCCAAGGAGTATTCAGAGCAATGCAATAACAAATATTCAATTATGAATAGTTATACCCAAAACATCATCAGTATACAGTATAAATCAATGGTTAATCAGTGGGGCAGTCAATCCCAAAATACCGACAAATTAGTCAGTAGACTGTCCTTCTGATGTCAGTTTATTAGTAATTTCCCACTGGTCAATCACTAGCCTATCACTGAGACCTTTGTCGGTCAGCCAGTCAGTCTCTCCAGAAGTCAGACCCTTGATCCTCTGTTAGTAGTCACCACGAGAAAATGCAGCTGCCAGCCAAAGCTCCGTACATGCGGGATCACCATTAAATTCTTACGAGTAGACTGTTAACCAGGAAACGTGCCAGTCTTTGGATTACTGAATCGCTTAGAGCAGCCTGTAGCTTCCTGGTTAAACCCTATATCTCTTGTAACCGGAGAACAAGCTGTTCCCTGGGTAATGCACAGGCACAGTGTGGATATGAGGGGTTAGGTCCAGAGCCTTGCCTGGCGCTTTCAAGGGAGACAGCAGTCAATCAGGCCCCAGCTCCTTCTCTACACTGCGAGACCATGCTTCATTTCAGCTGATCCACCCCTGTTGCATCGACCCCTGGTAAGTTAAAAGATCCCGGGTGCCAATTAACTAACAGGGCCCTCAGTGACCCACAGCCCGTCACAGGTCGAAAGAGTAGTAACCGTTAACTTGGGGCTATCCATGCCTATGCTCCTATGTATTTTCCGGCGGTATTTGATCCTACGCACTCGAACATCCTTTTTACTCTACACTTACAACTAATATAAGTAAGCCGGAGGATTCTTATGCTGCAAGATCCTCACCTTCCGTATCTCTATTTACATCTATCATATAAGGAAATTTTTAAACAAAAATATAATCCGTATATAACGTAAACTCAGTCATAATCTATATTCACAGACATGCATATTCATTCTTAATTTCCAAAACAAGACTTTCACTGATTGGGCATGTTACTATAGCATTTCATACATACTTTATTTCAATTCTGATCACAGGTGTGCTAGTGACGTACTTGACATTGTTTCGTGGACGATTTTGCTTTGGGGCGATTCTGAGTGAATCCTGGACCATAGACTCCAGGCATGAATGACACTTGTGCTGCTTGCCTGACCTATTCTCATGTGTTACTTCTGGGACGGCCTCCTCTACATCTCCCTGTCCGAGCATAAGATTCATCTTAGCTATTGTATTCCTGGTCAGACCACAAGCCTGAACTTTTCTTCTTTCAATTTGCAGATTACACAATGCCTTCACTATCTGCCAGCCATAGGAGATTGAAGCAATTTTTCTTGGGTCCTGATTATTATATAACGAATAAATTGTCTGTGAATTTACTCAGGCAGTGTCGACAATGTAGCCAAGGGCATTCACTGTCCATCTTCTAGATTTAGTGTGTACTGTATGAAAACTTATTCTCTGATCCATGTCAGTGCCTCCTTTAGTGAAATCATACAATTCAAATACATATATATATATATATATATATATATATATATATATATATATATAATATATATATATATATATATATATATATATATTTTTTTCAAATCATCATCCTTGGTAATGCCTAATATAGGGGAAACTGTGCTCAGAAGTAACACATCTTTCTTACCTTTGCTTTTGGTGGGTGTTACATAGGATTCAGTGTCATTTCCTCCCAGTGTTTCTTCCAGTAAACTTGGTATGACCTATCTTCCCTTTCTGTGACTATCTCTGGTGGTATGCCTTTCATAGTAGAATCTATAGTACCTAAGGCTGAGATACCTTGTGTTTGAAGCCACTCCAGCAACTCTATACTGGTGTACAATCTATCCAGGCTAATAATCCTACCTCTAAGGTCGACTGAGGCTTGTAACTGACTTACCAGAGCTTCCACTGTTGGGACTGTACCGCGTATGTAGTGTGGTCCTGGCTCTCCAGGTTTACCTGAATATACAGCTGTCCTAAAGGTAAATGGATATCTAACAGCATTAATAGATTTATATTGGAGGCCGTAGAGTACGGGTTTGCTCTTATTGTAGTCTGAACCCTATTTGTGTTCTGCACCCATACAACGTTTCATCAGTGGTCAAGAAGTCACCTGGCTCTAACACTGAGCAACAACAATTACTGAACTGTTCAAAAAGCTCCCTGATTGCTGCAAACCGATCGTGTACCCATCTCTGGTGTCTGGTATCAATGTTGATCGTGTACCCATCTCTGGTGTCTGGTATCAATGTTGTCAAAAGTTATGTCGGCATGTAAGAAACCAAATCGTTTTACTGACATGACGGCTTCAAATATTGGGTGACCAAACCCTTCCATGAAAAGACGATTATAGCAATATTTATTTTGTCCCAACAAACCTCTTGGATAGAGCAGGCCAAAAAAGCTTTTCAATTCTATGGCATCAGTCATCTTGACGTGTGTTGGTATTTCAGCACTGTCAGTATTAGAAATTTCGGTAATTATGCCTTGTGTTAGCATGGGTTACAATACCATCAATCATATTAGATGTTATAAACAACTCCCATACCATTATTTCTGTATTAGCTGACCTTGCCTCTCCTAACAAAACATCCTTCACTAGGCAATACCTTCTCAACAGGCCTACCTTCTGTATGATTGGTCCATATTATGGACTTACCGATATCTAATTTTCTCTGGGGTTTCTCTAAAATGCAGGTATATTCCCTGAGCTCGTGTGGCAGGACAAATTCGTCATAATTATGTTTGTTCAAGCACTGGTCCAAAGAACTGATTAATCTATTTTTCACCAGTGGCTTTCTGTTTCTGAGTGGTACCCACTTTTCTTCATTTTGTCAACATTCTGATCATCATCTACATCGTCGCCCTCAGCTACTCTATTCAAGGCAAGGTCATCATCATCATCATCGCCAACTACCTCTTCCAAGTAATCTTCGACTGGGTCGTCAACATAGTCGAAAATAAAAGCACTGACTACGTCCGTCGGCACATCCACCCCGTCCCCTAATTAATGCCTAACTAACCGTCGTCCAGCACGCCTACACGAGAGCCGCGAGGTTTGTGTGTGTGTGTGTGTGTGTGTGTGCACATTACAATGCACGTGTGTGTATCTGTGTGCACAATACAATGCACATGTGTGTATCTGTGTGTATGTGTACGAACAACCATTTCATTGGGTATGAGGAGTCATAGAGAAAAAACAATGAATAATACATAGATAATAAAATTAGTGAATGAAATAACTATTTCACTAGGTATGAGGAGTCATAAAGTATGAACAATGAATAATACATAGAAAATAAAGTAGTTTGAATGAAAATAGGAAACGTATCGTACGTCTGGAAGCTGTGTTGATGCCCGTTGGGCTTGCGTAGGCTAAGGTCCCAGATATTTCACTCATCTTCGAGCGTTTTCTTTTTGTTTAGCGCTCTCCACGGGGAAAAATCGTTAATTTTAGAGAAAACGCTCGTTTCAACCCAGTTTTTTCGCTCAGAATCACTATTTTGTTGTGTTTCCAGTAATTTAACAAGAAAACAATCGTGAGACCATGCATTGCTTACAAACTAGAGTTTATTGGCAAAAATTAGTTAGGGCGTATCAAAAATGATACGGGGTGCACCGAATAGGGTTAAGGTCGTTACTAATCATAACTCCTAGATCTCTCTCGCATTCCGATTTGCTAATTTCTTTATCTTGCGGAGAATACGCTTACTTTTAGTCCATTTTTATAATTTCCCTTACGTCTGGGAACACAACACATGTAAGGCATTATTACCTTAATAAAACATACAAATAATGTAAATATCAATATATAATACAATGTTTTTCTGTCCTTATTGTCATTGAACACAGCGTGACCTCTCCCGACCATAGCTGACCCAACACTACCGTCCCCCCCACCGACGAGGCCTTCTAATTTTAGAAGGCCTTGGCTGGGGACGCGCCAGACGAGAGAATATGATACGTCAGGCGCGTCCCCAGCCTGTCTCTTCTGGCCCCTCGTCCCCAGCCACTCTGTCTGTCTGTCTGTCTCTCTGTTCTTTCTGTCCATGTGTCTGTCTGTCTGTCTGTTTCTGTCTATCTGTCTGTCTGCATGTCTCTCTGTCTCTTTCTGTCTGTCTTTCTGTCTGTCTGTCTTTCTGTCTGTCTGTCTCTTTCTGTCTCTCTTTCTGTCTGTCTGTCTGTCTGTTTGTCTGTGTGCCTGTCTCTGTTTCATTCGTTCTGTCTTCCTGTCTCTCAGTCTGTCTCTGTCTGTCTGTCTGTCTGTCAGTCTCTCTCTCTCTCTCTCTCTCTCTCTCTCTCTCTCTCTCTCTCTCTCTCATCAGTGCCACCACGTGAAGGCGTGTCTATAGTGTTTGTGATAAAAGTCTACGTAGACAGAGGCGAATGGGAGAAGGCTGTGGTATTGGACTGTTGGGGGTACTGTTGATATTTTCTCTGCCTTTTTTTCTCATATACAGAGTGAAACTAAAGCTTTATTAATCCTCAGATACGCACAAACGTGATCTGCTACGAGTATGGCTGATAAAATATGTAATCAGAATAGCGGCCAGAAAAAAAAAAAATCGTTGCTTCTGCTACTAGTGGATGTTATTACAGTCAACCGAGAAAGCCCGATGAAGCTATGTGTTTGGCCAGGTTTATATATCTATCTATCAGTCTGTCTGCCTGCCTGACCGCCTGCCTGTCTGCCTTTTCTGCTTCCCTGACTGCCTGCCTGTCTGCCTTTGTCTGCCTGCCTGTCTGTTAGCAAGATTATAAGGAAAAGTCAGCAGAAGAAGCGTGGCGTTCTTTTGAGTGAAGTTGACTTCATAGCACATTATTTGTGCCGCAGCTTTAATAGCATGTCTTCTTATGTATAACCAAGGTCCTTTGACGAATAGTGAGCTAACACACACACACACACACACACACACACACACACACACACACACACACACACACAATACTCTCTAACGGAAGGTGGTGGTAGGGAACTGTGTGTATGTAACTGTGGTGGTGTGGGGAGGTTGCCATGGTAACACACTGACCGCACACACACACACACACACACACACACACACACACACACACACACAATACTCTCTAACGGAAGGTGGTGGTAGGGAACTGTGTGTATGTAACTGTGGTGGTGTGGGGAGGTTGCCATGGTAACACACTGACCGCACACACACACACACACACACACACACACACACACACACACAAAAGATGATTTGGCTCAAATGAAAGAACAGGCAGTATCAAAGAACTGATGAACAATATCCTGCCTTACCTTTGTTTTATCTCGGATAGATGGGCAAGCTGTTGAAACACTATTAATACTGAGAATAGACACACAGCTCGAGCGTCCTCCTCCTCTCACGGTTAGAGGGTGACTGACGGGATTAGAAGCTCCTTGTTTTTTGTTTTTGTTTTTTTTAATGCAAGAAAGAAGGAATCAAAGGCCAGGAGGCCGCAAACCGTTCCTTCCAAGAAAAAAACAAAAACAATACAAAAGAGAGCCAAATTCACAACCCGTTTTTTTTTCGAGATGCCTGGACACACTGCGTCTGAAACACTGGAGATCATAGGGAGTAGGGAATACAGACAGAGGGAGACAGTTCCAGAGTTGACCTTTTGCATAAATGAAGGACTGGAAGTAACGGTTAACTCTTGCATTAGAGAGCTGGACAGAAAAGGGATGAGAGTTTGTTGCTAGACGGGTGCTACGCACCCGTCGTAGAGGTGGAGGGATGCAAGCAGACAGGTCAGAGGAGCAGTGACCATTGGAGTAGCGATAGAACAGAGATAAAGATGCAACAGTGCGGCGAAGAGACAGAGGTTGAAGGGAGCCAGTAAGAGGAGGAGAGTTTATGAGACGAAAAGCCTTTGACTCTACCCTACTGAGTAGAGCTGTATGTGGGGAGCCTCCCCGCACATGAGAGTTGTACTCCACACAGGGGCGAATAAAATTGAACTCTAGTTCGAAATACAATGCTTGTTTTTATTATGCTGATTAATATTTATCTTTAATATTAATCCTTTCTATATATCTATCTATGGACGCCTTCATCGGTTAAGGAGTGACCACAAACAAATCGTCTCCATGTTGCCCTGCCCCCTGCCATGTCGCTACCCTCCCCCAACTTACACCCCCCTCTCATATACCTTTCTCCTCCATCCCTCCATCTCTTCCTCGGTCTCCCCCTCCCTCTCCCCCCTCCACCTCACTCACATACTCTCCTAGTTAGTCTCTCACCCTCCATACTCCCAACGCTAATCTATATAGTCGTCTGGGTTGATGATGTTCACCTGAAATACATTTTTATTTATCCTTTTTACTAGCAAGCATCCCAACCCCGACCATCGTGGTGGTGGTAGTGGTGGTGGTGGCAGCAGCAGTAGTAGATGTAGCAGTAGCAGCAGTAGTTGTAGCAGTAGTAGTTGTAGCAGCAGTAGTTGTAGCAGTAGTAGTTGTAGCAGCAGTAGTTGTAGCAGTAGTAGTTGTAGCAGCAGTAGTTGTAGCAGTAGTAGTATGAACAGGTAATGTCAGCCTGATGTCTAGAGTGTTGTCTGTTGCTTAAGCCCTGTCCACACGAGTGGGCAATGCCCGCGGGCATTGCCCGCTCGTGTGGACAGGGCTTTAGTCTGCTTGCCTGCCTGCCTATCAGCCTGTCTACCTGCCAGCCTCAGTCTACCTGCCAGCCTCCCTATTGCCAGCCTACCTAGCTGCCTGCCTGCCTACCTGCCTGCCTACCTACCTGCCAGCCTGCCTATCTGCTTACCAACCCCTTTTTTTTTCTCTCTCTCAATATCAACAAGACACTTAAATCTTCAGTGGAAACCATCAGTACATTAATACTTTATATTCAAACTCCAGCATTGGCACAGAGAAAGAACATAAGAACATAAGAAGAGAGGATAACTGCAGTAGGCCGGTTGGCCCATGCTAGGCAGCTCCTAGAAGAGTAACTGAACTACTAGAATGAGATAAGGATAGCAAATAAGAAGGCTCTCCCCCGCCCTCCAAACCCTCCAGCCGAAGCCGGCAGGAAAAAGTCAGAAAGAACACCACGCCGTATAGAGAGAGAGAGAGAGAGAGAGAGAGAGAGAGAGACTCACCCCCGAGAACTACAATCAAAACACACGTAGCAGTTAACCGAGTGCATTTCAGGCTTTGTTTATATCTAAAAGGGTGGTTGGGTTTATTGCTCACGTAATGCCACTCTTATGTGTGAGGCTGGTCAGTCTCATCTTAATACATCCATTATATTCCGGATCAAAGACTTTTATCACTGGAATGAATCTTTGTCTCAAAATACGTTATATGGGACACTATTCACCAGCCTCATGTTATCAATGGTGAAGGATGCTCGTGCACAATATAATTATTTAAGACTAACTTAGTGTCACGTGGAAGGCTTATATATTCCCGATTCATAATCTAAACATAGTCTACCCCGTAACCGTTCTCTTATATCCCGTTCTCCCTTATCTCGCTTGTGCACTAGATGGCGTGAAGGTAATGGCCTCGCAGTTTTAACGTTGAGTCCTTACTCTGTATCTTTTCTCCTCCGTGGAGTCGAGTACTTCATACTGATATTCATGCTTTCGTGAAGCTGTGGTGCTTCAATCAGAGTCGAGGTGAAATAAACCTGCATGAAATTAGTTAGTTAACCAGGAGCAATAGGACGTGAATAACCTTGCACGGCGCTAGACCAGAGTCCATACGTGAGGGAGTAAGTTGGAGAAATTAGTGACTGATGTTAGAGGACATCGACAGTGGATCCAGCCGTTGAACTAAAGCTTGATGTATCTAGTGGGAAGGTGGTAATCTGATATTAACCATTTTTGAAGGTATGTTCTATATTTACTACTTCTACAGCTTTATTTTGGACTTAAATTTGATAGTGATAGTGTTAAGAATAGGTGATAGTGATTTGAGTGACACGGGTGGTTGAATATTTGTAAATCTGCATTTAATTCATATGTTCAGCTGAAATGTTTATGTATATATTAATCATTGTTACGACAGCCACATATAGAGGGAGGTGGTTTTTGTTTTGGGGGTTGTTCGTAGGAAAGTGCTGGGCTGTAGCAATAACGACGAGTGGGGTAGGTCATCCAGGGAGTGGGTACGGTTTGGTGGGAATTGGCTAGTAGTGATGAGAGGCGCGGTGCAGCATAGCCCCTTCCCTTGTCCCCTGTATTTCTCCATATCGTGGAGCAGTGGCTTTAAACTGCAAGATTAAGGACTGACAACGGGGTTAGTTAGATTTATAGGTACTTTTACATGAAGGTATTGACGAAAATAAAGGATTCGTGAGGGAAACTTTCGGTTCTATTGAAAAGTGACCTGTGTTCGTCACTTGCTTCAATTTTTGATTTTTATTAGTTAGGTTATGTATTTACCGTCATGTTTTCCTTAGCTACCATCTGATGCCTTGTTCAGTTCAAGTTGTACTCCTGTTGGTCTGTTTGACAATGAACATTAGTGTGTGTGTGTGTTTTAAGTAATGATCTTCAATTTCTGATCTCCCAACATTCTTTTTTTTCCCATATTCTCTCCTACACCCTGACCCTCTGACCCCCATATCGACATTTTGTCCACCATATTGGGTCGGTGGCTGGTACAATGTTGACTCTTCACTACACTTAATTACTGCCTCCATTGTTTTGGTAGCTGCAGTATTAGTCTGCCCTTTTTCCCATCAGTCAGCTCGGACTGAATAGGGTTTTGGTCAATTAAATCTATTGTGGTTCGTTCAAGCGTCGCTCTGGAAGGGTTAAAAAAGTTTAAAACTTCTCTTGACGAGAAAAAATCGTTAACGTGTATTGGTTTAAACCCGCAGTGTCTAGCTGAGCAGACTACAACTGGAGCCAAGCAACCGCCCCTGCAGGGTAGTTTGTCTTGACTAAGTCATGACATTAAATTCCTAAAAACTTTCGTATTATTTGTAGAAGTAAGTTAATTCTTACGTACCTCGTGAAACAAGTGGTTTCTTCATTGAGTATATATTTCGTCCACTGTTTGCAAAATTTAATTTTTATCATTGCTTCGTCTGGGATCGAATAGAAAGTTTTCCCCAGTTTTTTTCATTTATATTCAACTCTTAAGAGGAATGAGTATGGCTGAGAGGAATGAGTGGCTGAATGTTTGAAACATATAGCACATTACATTTTACCAAAGTGTATTAATAATGCTTTAAACTCCACATGTGCCTTGGTTGCTCAGTAGAGTTCAGAAGACTGGTGAATGGACGATGTCACTGCCAAACCAACGTGACCTGGATGGGTGAGAGGTCTCGGTAAAAGCAGTAGCCGGCACACAGCACTCGCGGACACACATCCCCACCTCATCTCTCTCTCTCCTCTCTCATACCGTCTACTTCAAGAATTCCAGACTACCGATGTTAAATATCTCGGCAAGTGGCCTACCGAAGCCGCAGACAGCAGCAGTTTGTGGGAGCAGAGAAGGCTGAGGAAGGCGGCTGTAGTGCAGTGAAATTTTACTAGCATATTGCCACAAAACTTTGTGAAAACATTGTCATATGGATATGGAAAAAAAAGTGAATAAAGTATGGTGGGATATAAAGTGGAAGATATAAGAAATAGCTACGGACATAGGAAATAAAAGTAATCAAAGTTAACTGGAGAAAGTAAAGTATGGCCAGGAAACACTTGGAAGAAATTGAGACTATGGACTTTGAAATAATGGAATGTAAATGAAAATACCTGTCGAGTATACAAGTTGTCATTCACTGTACACTTTACACTGTCACTGTTAATGAAGTTTTATGTGTAGTGGGTGTGAATGTATTGTATTAACTTAGTAAACCAATACTGTTCTTTCACTTTCTTTAACCTATGGAGACTTACCACAACTGTCACTTATAAAAGGGGGGCCTGATTTGAGGAATATTGTATGTCTGGCGTGTAAAGTAATTCGTGTCCGACATGACTTTCCCATGCTGTGAAGTGATTCTCCGGCAGCAGACGACGCCCCGCGATAGCAAGGCGCGCGGAAGAGTATCGGTTTATTACATGGATAAATGCCATATTCAGAATGACACTTTTAACATGGGCACCATAGTCTGCTGCACATCGCCCCGTTATGTGGATGTATGGTTACCACTCAGCGTTGCACAAAGGGTTAAAGGGAACCATTAAGCTTGTTAAGCAAGGTACTGTACTCACCTGAAGTAGAAAGAATGATAGACAGAAAGGATGAATGATACAGGAAGAGGAGGGTTGACAGAAAATATAATTGGGCAGCACTACAGGAGTGGATGTTGGTTGCCACACTATCAGCACATTAGAGTATAATAAAACTGGTGTCACTGTTAATGTATAATTTCAACTCTATAACCTTTTCCCGGAGAGGGTATATAAGTCGAGGGAGAGATGGAGGAAGAGGGAGAGAAATGGAGGGATGGGGAGATGGAGGAGAGGAGGGAGGGGGGGTAAAGGACAAGCAGAGACTGAGGAGAGAATATTTTACATAACAATGGGCAATAGCAAGAGATGCCTTATAACTATTAAACTCTGCCACTCGCACAAACGTTAGGTGATACTGGATATCAGTCTTGGACATATTTAGCTATATTATTTCTCCATCCCTAAGCAGCTTTTCTTCTTCAGACAACCTAAGAGCACAATGTAACATCTGGCGTATTTGTGAGGGAAGATGAGAGAGACTGGCTGCTGTGGTCTACACGTAGTCAGGAAACCTACAACGTAGGACAGATTTAGCAGTTTATTTCATCCTTTTGCAAGATTTTTCGTGCTAGTCAACCTCAGGGCACGAGTAACAACTGGCGTGTCTGTGTGAGAGAAGATGAGAGAGTTGACAGTTGTGGTTTACACGCGAAGCCAAGCATGTGCTCCTGTCAGCTAGCGTCTGTGATTCTTGTTAACATTTACAGAGTCCATGTTATGGATCGCCTTCTTGATAACTCGTCCTTTTTAAAGTTTCATTGCTATCTAAAAAAAAAAAAAAAAAAAAAAAGACATTGTTTTGGAGGACTGTTGCTTAATACAGTTCCATTACTTGTTGTAAATTTGATCCTCCATTTTCTTCCAGTACACAGTACCACCTGTATATAGAAATTACACCCCTGACTTAAAATGGTGCATACAAACACGTGTCAAAATGTTTTCATGCTTCTACGCCCCTTGTCAAATCATATTCTGGTGACGAGACATGCTAGAGTGTGTTAAGGTGCGAGTGCTTGCCTGTGCGTCTTGTAGAATCATGTAGCAATAGTGTGTCAAGGTGCGTGTGTTTGCCTCTACGTCTTGTAAAATCATATGCTAGTGACGGGACATGCAGGAGTGTGTTAGGGTGCGTGTGTTTGCCTTTACGTCTGGTAAAAACATATGCTGGCGACTGGACATGCAAAAGTGTCTCAGCGTGCGTCTACATGCTTCTCTTGTCTCCCTGTCTGCTTCACTGCCTGCCGAGCCTACCTCTTGCAACAACACGGAACACTGGAGGATATTAATATTCCAGTCAACGCAGGTGCATGTGCGTGCGGGCGTGTCATCATCATTATTATCATCGTCGTCGTCGTCGTCGTTATCTTCCTCCGCCTCCTCTTCCTCCGCCTCCTCTTCCTCCTCCTCCTCTTCCTCCTCCTCCGTGGCTGTGTCTCCCTGCAGGGTAACACTTTACAAAAGGTGGTGTTCGTGCTGGCTGACGATACATCCTGAAACCTTCCTTAAATACCTTGCCTAATGGGTCAAAGTATCCTCGTGTTACTAATCCAAACTAAACGGATAATAATATAGCACTTAAAGCAACAATAAGGTGTGATACGCAAAATAATTGGCTTAAGAAGAAGTGTTGCGGTGTGCCATGCCAACGAGAGGGGCATAAATGGTGTGTCGTGTGGTCGTAAAGCTTAGTTAGTTATCGGGAACATCACCCACACTGTTAACGCCAAGCCTTTCTCCTTCCTGTCAGTGCCGCCGTCACCACCTTTTCCTCCCTCCTCTTGTCTTCATTACCTGTCAGCCTTCGTCCCCAGGTGCTGAGGAGGAGCCTACACGTGGTGGCACTGTGCACTCATAGTTTCCTGCACCTCTCCATGAGAAGGGTCTTGGTCTGACTCTTGTAAGAAGCTGTCTACCACACTGGGGTTACGGATATCTACACGTTGCATGTACTGTACTGTACATGTACGACGGTCCCGTAGGAGCAGTTTCTGATTGTGGTCGACGGGTCTGCTCAGCTAGACTAACCGATGTTCAGCAACAACATGTTCTGTCTACCCGTCCGTCTGACTGCCTGTCTTACCCTTTGAGTCTCCTGTCCATTGGCAATAGCCACCATGCATTTCAGATAGCAGAACCCTCAGGCACATTAGTCATGCAGACATATCACTCATATCTTCCTCATCTTCTGTTGCCATCATGCACTTCGGTAAACAGACTCTCTATGCACACCCTCCCCACGGCGAGGTGCAGGGAAATATATGGAGGTTTGGCTCGCGGATGCATGTCGCTGCTGCTCCACCCAGGGTGTCCAACGCCACCACGCACAGGCTTCTCATCAGCGCCAGGCAAAACATATAGGAATATATAGTATGCAGGCAAGAAAGCAATCTAGTTGGCTGGCAGGCTGACAGGTAGGCAGGTGGTGTTAAACATAATATACAGTAAAAAAAAAAAAAAAAGGAAAAGGAAAAGGTGACAAAAGAGGCAAGGAATACACAGTAAAATCTGAAAAAAAAAAAAAAAAAAGACAAAGAAGGCAAGAAATGTACAATGAAAAAAAATGAGAGGAGGAAATATATATATACACTGACGATGACAAATTTCTGGCCAGGGATGCCCTCTTCCTACTGCTGTATACCCAGATAAGAGGGTAGAGGGGGACGAAACGACCTCCACCCCAACCCCCCCATACCCCTACCCACCCATCCCCCACCCGTCATTCTTAACTCGCAGTTACATCTGAAGCTGATTTCCTGCTTAACATTCTTGGTGCCACTGCTGATACAAACATAAAACACTGGGACGTGTTACAAGTATATAATATAACCATCAACACGCCGCAGCAAGAACACAATGCTTTATGATGGTGACGGTAAAACAAACACGTTAACATTGGCCAACTCAGGCCTCGTGTGTTTGGTGCAACGCTTAGCACACACACACCCACACCCACACCCACACCCACACCCACACCCACACCCACATCCACCACCCACATCCACCACCCACATCCACCACCCACATCCACCACCCACATCCACCACCCACACCCACCACCCATACCCACCACCCATACCCACCACCCACCACACACACACACACACACACACACACACTTACACAAACAGCAGAACCAACACCAAGACCAACAGCAACAGCAACATCAACACCAACACCAACACCAACCACCAACCACGAAACACCAAACACCAAACAGCAACACGTTTGCGAACACCAACACCCGCAGCAAGATCGCTGGAGTACCCCAACACCCGCAGCAACACCGCTGGCGAACCCTAACATCCGCAGCAAGACCGCTGGCGAACCCCAACATCCGCAGCAAGACCGCTGGCGAACCCCAACACCCGCAGCAAGACCGCTGGAAAACCCCAACACCCGCAGCAAGACCGCTGGCGAACCCCAACACCCGCAGCAAGACCGCTGGCGAACCCCAACACCCGCAGCAAGACCGCTGGCGAACCCCAACACCCGCAGCAAGACCGCTGGCGAACCCCAACACCCGCACCAAGACCGCTGGCGAACCCCAACACCCGCGCCAAGACCGCTGGCGAACCCCAACACCCGCGCCAAGACCGCTGGCGAACCCCAACACCCGCGCCAAGACCGCTGGCGAACCCCACCACCCGCGCCAAGACCGCTGGCGAACCCCAACACCCACGCCAAGAACGCTGGCGAACCCCACCACCCGTGCCAAGACCGCTGGCGAACCCCACCACCCGCGAGAAGACCGCTGGCGAACCCCACCAACCGCGCCAAGACCGCTGGCGAACCCCACCACCCGCGCCAAGACCGCTGGCGAACCCCACCACCCGCGCCAAGACCGCTGGCGAACCCCACCACCCGCGCCAAGACCGCTGGCGAACCCCACCACCCGCGCCAAGACCGCTGGCGAACCCCACCACCCGCGCCAAGACCGCTGGCGAACCCCACCACCCGGGCCAAGACCGCTGGCGAACCCCACCACCCGCGCCAAGACCGCTGGCGAACCCCACCACCCGCGCCAAGACCGCGCCAAGACCGCTGGCGAACCCGACCACTCGCGCCAAGACCGCTGGCGAACCCCAACACCCGCGCCAAGACCGATGGCGTACCCCACCATCCGCGCCAAGACCGCTGGCGAAACCCCACCACCCGCGCCAAGACCGCTGGCGAACCCCACCACCCGCGCCAAGACCGCTGGCTAACAAAACCATCCGCGCCAAGACCGCTGGCGAACCCCACCACCCGGGCCAAGACCGCTGGCGAACCCCACCACCAGCGCCAAGACCGCTGGCGAACCCCACCACCCGGGCCAAGACCGCTGGCGAACCCCACCACCCGGGCCAAGACTGCTGGCGAACCCCACCACCCGGGCCAAGACCGCTGGCGAACCCCACCACCCGGGCCAAGACCGCTGGCGAACCCCACCACCCGGGCCAAGACCGCTGGCGAACCCCACCACCAACGCCAAGACCGCTGGCGAACCCCACCACCCGGGCCAAAACCGCTGGCGAACCCCACCACCCGGGCCAAGAACGCTGGCGAACCCCACCACCGGCGCCAAGACCGCTGGCGAACCCCACCACCCGGGTCAAGACCGCTGGCGAACCCCACCACCGGCGTCAAGACCGCTGGCGAACCCCACCACCCGGGCCAAGACCGCTGGCGAACCCCACCACCCGCGCCAAGACCGCTGCCGATCCCCACCACCCGCGCCAAGACCGCTGCCGATCCCCACCACCCGCGCCAAGACCGCTGGCGAACCCAACCACCCGCGCCAAGACCGCTGGCGAACCCCACCACCCGTGCCAAGACCGCTGGCGAACCCCACCACCCGCGCCAAGACCGCTGGCGAACCCCACCACCCGCGCCAAGACCGCTGGAGAACCCCACCACCGGCGCCAAGACCGCTGGCGAACACCACCACCCGGGCCAAGACCGCTGGCGAACACCACCACCCGGGCCACGACCGCTGGCGAACCCCACCACCCGCGCCACGACCGCTGGCGAACCCCACCACCCGGGCCACGACCGCTGGCGAACCCCACCACCCGCGCCAAGACCGCTGGCGAACCCCACCACCACGGGCCAAGACCGCTGGCGATCCCCACCACCCGGGCCAAGACCGCTGGCGAACCCCACCACCAGGGCCAAGACCGCTGGCGAACCCCACCACCCGGGCCAAGACCGCTGGCGAACCCCACCACCCGGGCCAAGACCGCTGGCGAACCCCACCACCCGGGCCAAGACCGCTGGCGAACCCCACCACCCGGGCCAAGACCGCTGGCGAACCCCACCACCCGGGCCAAGACCGCTGGCGAACCCCACCACCCGGGCCAAGACCGCTGGCGAACCCCACCACCCGGGCCAAGACCGCTGGAGAATCCCACCACCCGGGCCAAGACCGCAGGCGAACCCCACCACCCGGGCCAAGACCGCTGGCGAACCCCACCACCCGGGCCAAGACCGCTGGCGAACCCCACCACCTGGGCCAAGACCGCTGGCGAACCCCACCACCCGGGCCAAGACCGCTGGAGAACCCCACCACCCGGGCCAAGACTGCTGGCGAACCCCACCACCCGGGCCAAGACCGCTGGCAAACCCCACCACCCGGGCCAAGACCGCTGGCGAACCCCACCACCCGGGCCAAGACCGCTGGCGAACAACACCACCGGTGCCAAGACCGCTGGCGAACCCCACCACCGGCGCCAAGACCGCTGGCGAACCCAACCACCCGCGCCAAGACCGCTGGCGAACCCCACCACCCGGGCCAAGACCGCTGGCGAACCCCACCACCCGGGCCAAGACCGCTGGCGAACCCCACCACCCGGGCCAAGACCGCTGGCGAACCCCACCACCCGGGCCAAGACCGCTGGCGAACCCCACCACCCGCGCCAAGACCGCTGGCGAACCCCACCACCCGGGCCAAGACCGCTGGCGAACCCCACCACCCGGGCCAAGACCGCTGGCGAACCCCACCACCGGCGCCAACACCGCTGGCGAACCCCACCACCCGGGCCAAGACCGCTGGCGAACCCCACCACCCGGGCCAGGGCAGCTGGAACCCCACCACCCGGGCCAAGACCGCTGGCGCGAACCCCACCACCGGCGCCAAGACCGCTGGCGAACCCCACCACCGGCGCCAAGACCGCTGGCGAACCCCACCACCGGCGCCAAGACCGCTGGCGAACCCCACCACCCGCGCCAAGACCGCTGGCGAACCCCACCACCCGGGCCAAGACCGCTGGCGAACCCCACCACCCGGGCCAAGACCGCTGGCGAACCCCACCACCCGGGCCAAGACCGCTGGCGAAACCCCACCACCCGGGCCACGACCGCTGGCGAACCCCACCACCCGGGCCAAGACCGCTGGCCGAACCCACAACCCGGGCCAAGACCGCTGGCGAACCCCACCACCCGGCGCCAAGACCGCTGGCGAACCCCACCACCCGAGGCCAAGACCGCTGGCGAACCCCACCACCCGGGCCAAGACCGCTGTGAACCCCACCACCCGGGCCAAGACCGCTGGCGAACCCCACCACCCGGGCCAAGACCGCTGGCGAACCCCACCAACCGGGCCACGACCGCTGGCGAACCCCACCACCCGGGCCAAGACCGCTGGCGAACCCCACCACCCGGGCCAAGACCGCTGGCGAACCCCACCACCCGGGCCAAGACCGCTGGCGAACCCCACCACCCGGGCCAAGACCGCTGGCGAACCCCACCACCCGGGCCAAGACCGCTGGCGAACCCCACCACCCGGGCCAAGACCGCTGGCGAACCCCACCACCCGGGCCAAGACCGCTGGCGTACCCCACCACCCGGGCCAAGACCGCTGGCGTACCCCACCACCCGGGCCAAGACCGCTGGCGAACCCCACCACCCGCGCCAACACCGCTGGCGAACCCCACCACCCGCGCCAACACCGCTGGCGAACCCCACCACCCGGGCCAAGACCGCTGGCGAACCCCACCACCCGGGCCAAGACCGCTGGCGAACCCCACCACCGGCGCCAAGACCGCTGGCGAACCCCACCACCGGCGCCAAGACCGCTGGCGAACCCCACCACCGGCGCCAAGACCGCTGGCGAACCCCACCACCCGGGCCACGACCGCTGGCGAACCCCACCACCCGGGCCACGACCGCTGGCGAACCCCACCACCCGGGCCAAGACCGCTGGCGAACCCCACCACCCGGGCCAAGACCGCTGGCGAACCCCACCACCCGCGCCACGACCGCTGGCGAACCCCACCACCCGGGCCACGACCGCTGGCGAACCCCACCACCCGGGCCAAGACCGCTGGCGAACCCCACCACCCGGGCCAAGACCGCTGGCGAACCCCACCACCCGGGCCAAGACCGCTGGCGAACCCCACCACCCGGGCCAAGACCGCTGGCGAACCCCACCACCCGGGCAAAGACCGCTGGCGAACCCCACCACCCGCGCCACGACCGCTGGCGAACCCCACCACCCGGGCCACGACCGCTGGCGAACCCCACCACCCGGGCCAAGACCGCTGGCGTACCCCACCACCCGCGCCAAGACCGCTGGCGAACCCCACCACCCGGGCCAAGACCGCTGGCGAACCCCACCACCCGGGCAAAGACCGCTGGCGAACCCCACCACCCTGGCCACGACCGCTGGCGAACCCCACCACCCGCGCCACGACCGCTGGCGTACCCCACCACCCGCGCCAAGACCGCTGGCGAACCCCACCACCCGGGCCAAGACCGCTAGCGAACCCCACCACACGCGCCAAGACCGCTGGCGAACCCCACCACCCGGGCCAAGACCGCTGGCGAACCCGACCACCCGGGCCAAGACCGCTGGCGAACCCCACCACCCGGGCCAAGACCGCTGGCGAACCCCACCACCCGGGCCAAGACCGCTGGCGAACCCCACCACCCGGGCCAAGACCGCTGGCGAACCCCACCACCCGGGCCAAGACCGCTGGCGAACCCCACCACCCGGGCCAAGACCGCTGGCGAACCCCACCACCCGGGCCAAGACCGCTGGCGAACCCCACCACCCGGGCGAAGACCGCTGGCGAACCCCACCACCCGGGCCAAGACCGCTGGCGAACCCCACCACCCGGGCCAAGACCGCTGGCGAACCCCACCACCCGGGCCAAGACCGCTGGCGAACCCCACCACCCGGGCCACGACCGCTGGCGAACCCCACCACCCGGGCCAAGACCGCTGGCGAACCCCACCACCCGGGCCAAGACCGCTGGCGAACCCCACCACCCGGGCCAAGACCGCTGGCGAACCCCACCAACCGAGCCAAGACCGCTGGAGAACCCCACCAAACGGGCCAAGACCGCTGGCGAACCCCACCACCCGGGCCAAGACCGCTGGCGAACTCCACCACCCGGGCCAAGACAGCTGGCGAACCCCACCACCCGGGCCAAGACCGCTGGCGAACCACAACACCCGCGCCAACACCGCTGGCGAACCCCACCACCCGCGCCAAGACCGCTGGCGAACCCCACCACCCGGGCCAAGACCGCTGGCGAACCCCACCACCCGGGCCAAGACCGCTGGCGAACCCCACCACCCGGGCCAAGACCGCTGGCGAACCCCACCACCCGGGCCAAGACCGCTGGCGAACCCCCACCACCCGGGCCAAGACCGCTGGCGAACCCCACCACCCGCGCCAAGACCGCTGGCGAACCCCACCACCCGGGCCAAGACCGCTGGCGAACCCCACCACCCGGGCCAAGACCGCTGGCGAACCCCACCACCCGGGCCACGACCGCTGGCGAACCCCACCACCCGGGCCAAGACCGCTGGCGAACCCCACCACCCGGGCCAAGACCGCTGGCGAACCCCACCACCCGGGCCAAGACCGCTGGCGAACCCCACCACCCGGGCCAAGACCGCTGGCGAACCCCACCACCCGGGCCAAGACCGCTGGCGAACCCCACCACCCGCGCCAACACCGCTGGCGAACCCCACCACCCGGGCCAAGACCGCTGGCGAACCCCACCACCCGGGCCAAGACCGCTGGCGAACCCCACCACCCGGGCCAAGACCGCTGGCGAACCCCACCACCCGGGCCAAGACCGCTGGCGAACCCCACCACCCGGGCCAAGACCGCTGGCGAACCCCACCACCCGGGCCAAGACCGCTGGCGAACCCCACCACCCGGGCCAAGACCGCTGGCGAACCCCACCACCCGGGCCAAGACCGCTGGCGAACCCCACCACCCGGGCCAAGACCGCTTGCGAACCCCACCACCCGGGCCAAGACCGCTGGCGAACCCCACCACCCGCGCCAACACCGCTGGCGAACCCCACCACCCGCGCCAACACCGCTGGCGAACCCCACCACCCGGGCCAAGACCGCTGGCGAACCCCACCACCCGGGCCAAGACCGCTGGCGAACCCCACCACCCGGGCCAAGACCGCTGGCGAACCCCACCACCGGCGCCAAGACCGCTGGCGAACCCAGCCACTGGCGCCAAGACCGCTGGCGAACCCCACCACCCGGGCCAAGACCGCTGGCGAACCCCACCACCCGGGCCAAGACCGCTGGCGAACCCCACCACCCGGGCCAAGACCGCTGGCGAACCCCACCACCCGGGCCAAGACCGCTGGCGAACCCCACCACCCGGGCCAAGACTGCTGGCGAACCCCACCACCCGGGCCAAGACCGCTGGCGAACCCCACCACCCGGGCCAAGACCGCTGGCGAACCCCACCACCCGGGCCAAGACCGCTGGCGAACCCCACCACCCGGGCCAAGACCGCTGGCGAACCCCACCACCCGGGCCAAGACCGCTGGCGAACCCCACCACCCGGGCCAAGACCGCTGGCGAACCCCACCACCCGGGCCAAGACCGCTGGCGAACCCCACCACCCGGGCCAAGACCGCTGGCGAACCCCACCACCCGGGCCAAGACCGCTGGAGAACACCACCACCCGCGCCAAGACCGCTGGCGAACCCCACCACCCGCGCCAAGACCGCTGGCGAACCCCACCACCCGGGCCAAGACCGCTGGCGAACCCCACCACCCGGGCCAAGACCGCTGGCGAACCCCACCACCCGCGCCACGACCGCTGGCGAACCCCACCACCCGGGCCACGACCGCTGGCGAACCCCACCACCCGGGCCAAGACCGCTGGCGAACCCCACCACCCGTGCCAAGACCGCTGGCGAACCCCACCACCCGGGCCAAGACCGCTGGCGAACCCCACCACCCGGGCCAAGACCGCTGGCGAACCCCACCACCCGGGCCAAGACCGCTGGCGAACCCCACCACCCGGGCCAAGACCGCTGGCGAACCCCACCACCCGGGCCAAGCCCGCTGCCGAACCCCACCACCCGGGCCAAGACCGCTGGCGAACCCCACCACCCGGGCCAAGACCGCTGGCGAACCCCACCACCCGGGCCAAGACCGCTGGTGAACCCCACCACCCGGGCCAAGACCGCTGGCGAACCCCACCACCGGCGCCAAGACCGCTGGCGAACCCCACCACCGGCGCCAAGACCGCTGGCGAACCCCACCACCGGCGCCAAGACCGCTGGCGAACCCCACCACCCGGGCCAAGACCGCTGGCGAACCCCACCACCCGGGCCACGACCGCTGGCGAACCCCACCACCCGGGCCAAGACCGCTGGCGAACCCCACCACCCTGGCCAAGACCGCTGGCGAACCCCACCACCCGGGCCAAGACCGCTGGCGAACCCCACCACCCGGGCCAAGACCGCTGGCGAACCCCACCACCCGGGCCAAGACCGCTGGCGAACCCCACCACCCGCGCCAAGACCGCTGGCGAACCCCACCACCCGGGCCAAGACCGCTGGCGAACCCCACCACCCGGGCCAAGACCGCTGGCGAACCCCACCACCGGCGCCAAGACCGCTGGCGAACCCCACCACCGGCGCCAAGACCGCTGGCGAACCCCACCACCGGCGCCAAGACCGCTGGCGAACCCCACCACCCGGGCCACGACCGCTGGCGAACCCCACCACCCGGGCCAAGACCGCTGGCGAACCCCACCACCCGGGCCAAGACCGCTGGCGAACCCCACCACCCGGGCCAAGACCGCTGGCGAACCCCACCACCCGGGCCAAGACCGCTGGCGAACCCCACCACCCGGGCCAAGACCGCTGGCGAACCCCACCACCCGGGCCAAGACCGCTGGCGAACCCCACCACCCGGGCCAAGACCGCTGGCGAACCCCACCACCCGGGCCAAGACCGCTGGCGAACCCCACCACCCGGGCCAAGACCGCTGGCGAACCCCACCACCGGCGCCAAGACCGCTGGCGAACCCCACCACCCGGGCCAAGACCGCTGGCGAACCCCACCACCCGGGCCAAGACCGCTGGCGAACCCCACCACCCGGGCCAAGACCGCTGGCGAACCCCACCACCCGGGCCAAGACCGCTGGCGAACCCCACCACCCGGGCCAAGACCGCTGGCGAACCCCACCACCCGGGCCAAGACCGCTGGCGAACCCCACCACCCGGGCCAAGACCGCTGGCGAACCCCACCACCCGCGCCAAGACCGCTGGCGAACCCCACCACCCGGGCCAAGACCGCTGGCGAACCCCACCACCCGCGCCAAGACCGCTGGCGAACCCCACCACCCGGGCCAAGACCGCTGGCGAACCCCACCACCCGGGCCAAGACCGCTGGCGAACCCCACCACCCGGGCCAAGACCGCTGGCGAACCCCACCACCCGGGCCAAGACCGCTGGCGAACCCCACCACCCGGGCCAAGACCGCTGGCGAACCCCACCACCCGGGCCAAGACCGCAGGCGAACCCCACCACCCGGGCCAAGACCGCTGGCGAACCCCACCACCCGGGCCAAGACCGCTGGCGAACCCCACCACCCGGGCCAAGACCGCTGGCGAACCCCACCACCCGGGCCAAGACCGCTGGCGAACCCCACCACCCGGGCCAAGACCGCTGGCGAACCCCACCACCCGGGCTACGACCGCTGGCGAACCCCTCCACCCGGGCCACGACCGCTGGCGAACCCCACCACCCGGGCCAGGACCGCTGGCGAACCCCACCACCCGGGCCAGGACCGCTGGCGAACCCCACCACCCGGGCCAGGACCGCTGGCGAACCCCACCACCCGGGCCAGGACCGCTGGCGAACCCCACCACCCGGGCCAAGACCGCTGGCGAACCCCACCACCCGCGCCAAGACCGCTGGCGAACCCCACCACCCGCGCCAAGACCGCTGGCGAACCCCACCACCCGCGCCAAGACCGCTGGCGAACCCCACCACCCGCGCCAAGACCGCTGGCGAACCCCACCACCCGCGCCAAGACCGCTGGCGAACCCCACCACCCGCGCCAAGATCGCTGGCGAACCCCACCACCCGCGCCAAGATCGCTGGCGAACCCCACCACCCGCGCCAAGATCGCTGGCGAACCCCACCACCCGCGCCAAGATCGCTGGCGAACCCCACCACCCGCAGCAAGATCGCTGGCGAACCCCACCACCCGCGCCAAGATCGCTGGCGAACCCCACCACCCGCAGCAAGATCGCTGGCGAACGCCAACACCCGCAGCAAGATCGTTGGCGAACGCGAACACCCGCAGCATGATCGTTGGCGAACGCGAACACCCGCAGCAACATCGTTGGCGAACGCCAGCACCAACAGGGAGACGTTGGCGAACGTCAGCATCAACAGGGAGACGTTGGCGAACGCCAGCACCAACAGGGAGACGTTGGCTAACGCCAACACCCACAGCAAGATCGTTGGAGAACGCCAGCACCAACAGCGAGACGTTGGCGAACGCCAGCACCAACAGGGAGACGTTGGCGAACGCCAGCACCAACAGGGAGACGTTGGGGAACGCCAGCACCAAACATCACACTCCCTACACACCCATCCTATACCCAGATGTACTTTGCCAGCATGTGGTAGTTAATTCTGCCTTTCACTCTCCCTCATATTTCTCCACTTTCATATCCATCATCCCTCCTACTGACACCCATCTCCCACTGGCACCTCGTCAACATGGTAGTTAATTCTGGCTATCACTCTCCCTCCGACTGTAAGGTCCGACCCTACACTGAACGTAGC
This sequence comes from Coenobita brevimanus, assembly GCF_032717465.1. Lineage (NCBI taxonomy): Eukaryota > Metazoa > Arthropoda > Malacostraca > Decapoda > Coenobitidae > Coenobita > Coenobita brevimanus. The sequence continues at coordinate 60,135,525 of NC_137033.1, forward strand.
ATAGATTAATAAAGATATATATTCAAGCAAAAACCCCAGGATTATGTTAAGCTGAGAGAAGACCTTACAGAGCAACAGAAAAGAAAAATCAATTGACTCGCTACTATGGATGTATTTATATCTCGGTGCTCTTTCTTATATCTAAAACTAATCTCTGGAGGGGTGACCACAAACAAACTGCCTCCATGTTACCCTGTGATGCATCATCAGGCTGCCTCTCCTTCAACTCACACCAGCATCGTTCATATACCTCTCCACCGCATCCCTCCATCTCATTATTCTCGGTCTCCCACTACTCGTCTCTCCACCTAACTCACATACACTCTCTTATACTCCTTTCACTCTAACTTGTCCTAATATTACTGTCTCTGTCTTCAGTTCTGAGCTGTAGCAATACGAATACCAGAATATGACGCGTAAAATAAATAAATAAATAACAAGCATCATGGTAAGAACGTACGTAGAACCGTAGTACTGTATTATATTTTCCTGCCACTGAGCTACATGAAATAAGCTACAAAGGGACGAAAACCTGGGCCAAGTTAAGGTGGAAGAACTATAGGTAATCTCTCAGTCTTCATTCCACATGGCCAAACCATCTCAAGGTACCTCTCCCAACACCCTCCAGCGCATCCACATCAACACCACAGCGCATCTTTACTTTTTCAGATTAATACAGACGATTTGGCGCAGCAGAGAGAACTCGTAGCTATCAAAGAACGAATGAACAGTATCCTCGCTTACCCTTCTGTACCTCAAGAAGACGGGGAAGCTGTTTACACACTATAATTCTATCACCGAGTTAATATACACACAACACCTGCGTCCTCCCCCTTTCTCGGTTAGAGTTAGAGGGTGACTGATGGGATTCGGAGCTTTAAGGGTTCACAGAGTTCCAGTTCGAGACAGAAGACTCATTTCAATCATGCTCGGTAACATTTGCTTTACTGTATATTTCATTTTAAGTATACTCTTTTCACTTATGTGTTATATACTTAAACATTATCATTATCTTTACATTAACCACTTCACTATGAGAACGTCTCTTTGCCTCTGTTCATATTACTGTCAGACGATTTTAATTATCTAGAGTAAAACCTGTCGAAAATGATCGCTTATAGCATCATCATCCATTAACCTCTACGTAAGATGCGCCTTTTTAATTATATCTGCCACCGAGTCTCAAGATATTAATATATATAAAATGCCCTCCGCCGGACCATCCACCCCGCCACCCCCCACCCCACCACCGGGCCACCACCCCAGGAAGGGATAACGTGGGGGCTAATGACCCAGGGCAAGAGGGTCACCCAATCACCACTGACCTGTGCCCCTTCTCCCCGCAACTGCCCCGACACCAGGTGAGCCTGGATCGGAGACAACCTCACCGGCGGGCTAACCATCGACAGCGTCGAATGAATGTGTGGGTGCCGGTGTGTGGTCGACTGAATGTGCACTTAGGTATCGGTTGCCGACTCATACATCTGTGTTTACCTCCGAACTTTTTGTTATTGACAAAGCCATAGACTATGCTCTCAGTTCTAGGCATGACTCATTTGTCATATTTTCAGATTCAAAATCAGCCCTTCAGGCAATTGCATCTTACACTACGGACTCCTACGAGATCCAGGGCCGCATCGTTAATAAGTTGCATTCATGCAACAAGTCATTCACGCTGATCTGGGTGCCTGGTCATTGTCGTATCTACGGCAATGAGAAGGCTGACTTACTTGCAAAGTCGGCTGTAGAGCTCGAGGAGACTTGGGACGTTCCTCGTGATCTACGGTCGAGTCTATCTCTCGGAAAGAAATCAATATATCTTCTGTGGCAAGGTCAGTGGACCAGACTAAATATTCCAACTTGTAAGCCGTACCTGGGCGACTGGGACACCGCCAACCGCCCCAGTCGCATGGAAGAAAAAGTGTTGGCACGGTTACGTCTCAATGCCACCATTTTAACACATATGAAACCTTATATGGAAAGACGCTTCCCACCGCACTGTGACATCTGTGATGCGGTGTTATCTATCAGTCATATCATCCTGCGCTGTCGGCGATTTATTCGTGAACGTGCTTCACTTATAAATTACTGCGGCGCAGCAGACGTCCCCTTCACCCTTTCCACCATCCTGGGTGATGGGGACATTGTTATGACTGATAAATTGATGGCTTTCTTGAGAGAGACCGGACTGATCAGAGTGATGTGACTTTTTTACTGTGTGGTTAAGGTTTTTATCAACGGTAAATATGTATATATTGTAATATTAATTAGGGTTGACAGTTGACATATTTTAAATAGTTCCTCCTCCCACTGATCTATTTCTAATATAGATGTCCCCTACATTAAGCCAAGTTCCTCGCCTGACAGTCACCAGCTGATGAGTGCAAATGTGCAATACAGGAAGGTATTGGGCACTTGCAGTCGATGGTGGTCTGCTGGGCGAGGTTCTTCACTTTTTGTATAAATTATGTAAACACATTATACCATCTTGCTTAAGTTATTCTAATTAGGGACGACAGCTGACGTATATAGAAATGTTCCTGACTCGTCTGGTTCCCTTTCATATATTGATGTCCCCTATATTAGGTTGTGCCTCGACTGACAGTCACCAGGTGATGAGTGCAGGTATGTCATGTAGAAAGGCATTACATATCTGCAGTCGATGGTGTTCTCTTGGTCGAGGCTTTTTGAACATTAGTGTAGGTCTAGTTATTTGTCTCTTAGGATTTAGTATAGGTTAGCGATTTGTCTGTTAGGTGATTAGTTTTAGGGTATAGATTAGGTATTTTAGTTTATAAGTAATATAAGGTAAAAAAATAATAATAAAAATAAAACTACAAAAAATAATAAAATAAAAATTATTATATATATATGTACGTGTGCATGAAAGTGTGTATGTTCATATGCATGGATGTGTGTATGTATGTATGTATGTATATATATATGTTCGTATATATATGTGTATATATGTCAATATATATACATATATATTTTTTGCCTTAATGACCAAGGGCTCCGGCCCCAATGGTCGATAGGAAAAAAAAAAAAACCAGCTTCATCGGGCTTTCTCGGTTGACTGTAATAACATCCACTAGTAGCAGAAGCAACAATTTTTTTTTTTCTGGCCGCTATTCTGATTACATATTTTGTTATCAGCCATACTCGTAGCAGATCACGTTTGTGCGTATCTGAGGATTAATAAAGCTTTAGTTTCACTCTGTATATGAGAAAAAAAGGCAGAGAAAATATCAACAGTACCCCCAACAGTCCAATACCACAGCCTTCTCCCATTCGCCTCTGTCTACGTAGACTTTTATCACAAACACTATAGACACGCCTTCACGTGGTGGCACTGATGAGAGAGACAGACAGACAGACAGACAGACAAAGAGAGAGAGAGAAAGAGAGAGAGAGAGAGAGAGAGAGAGAGAGGGACTGACAGACAGGCAGACAGACACAGACTGAGAGACAGGAAGACAGACAGAATGAAACAGAGAGACATACAGACAGACAAACAGACAGACAGACAGAAAGAGACAGACAGACTGAGAGACAGGCAGACAGACAGACAGAAACAGACAGACAGACAGACAGATGGACAGAAAGAGACAGAGAGACAGACAGACAGACAGACAAACAGAGTGGCTGGGGACGAGAGGCCAGAGAGACGGGCTGGGGACGAACCTGACGTGTCATATTCTCTCGTCTGGCGCGTCCCCAGCCACTCCCTCCACTCCCTTTTCTCTCTCTCTCTCTCTCTCTGGATGAGTGACTTAATACACACACACACACACACACACACACACACACAGTCAACGGCCTCTCTCTCTCTTTCTCTGGTTGGGTGACTATTCAAAAACGCACACACACACACACACACACACACACACACACACACACACACACACACACACAAGTATTCTAAGGTAGGACTTGATGGTGGAGAAGGGAGTGTGTGTGTGTGTGTGTGTGTGTGTGTGTGTGTGTGTGTGTGTGTGTGTGTGTAACACACTCTAACCAAGGCAAGACTATGAATATTGTCCACTATACTCTTTTTACTCTAACTTGGCCTAAAAGTCCCCTATTTCCGTCCTGAATGCTGAGTTGTAGCAATAGATGAACACTGGAAGATGATGCTGGTCACGAAGATGTGCTGAGGCAAGGTTGTAGAGCCATAGTATTGTACTTTCTGCCACTGAACTACGTGAAATCAGCTGCAAAAGAACGAAAATCTGGGCCAAGTGAAAGTGAAAGAATATATCTCCCGCAGTTTATATATAATGTTTTTTTACGAACATTTATATCAACAGTTACCTTTTTTTCCTTCATAATATGTAAGAACGACGTCGAACCAAGTTTTTGAAAAGATCAAGGAATGTAAGAGTTCTCTGTGGTAAGAAATTAAGGAGAAAAGTGTCGTGGGTGTTGGCGGAGCATTGCGGTGAGATGTGCAGGCTCACGCATGACTGTACACACACACACATACACACACATTACTCTCTAATGGACCTTGCTGGTGGGAAAATGTGTGTATGTAACTGGTGTTGTGAGAGGTTGCCATGGTAACACACAGGCACCTCCCACTAGTCAACCAAAGACTTCATTAGCGATATATTTTTGGACAAGGCTGATTAACATCCTTTTGTACGTTTTGTATGCAGATTATGGTAAAGCTTGAAGTATTTATACAGCACAGTAGGAGAGCAAGGTGTAACAAGCAAAATAAATAGCTAAGGAAGAGGTGCTAGGGAGTTGTAGAATGAGTTTATAGCTGTAATTTTTACCAGAGCGTTCCATTAATACATCCATAAATATTCCGGATCAAAGACTTTTATCACTGGAATGAATCTTTGTCTCAAAATACGTTATATGGGACACTATTCACCAGCCTCATGTTATCAATGGTGAAGGATGCTCATGCACAATATAATTATTTCAGAATAACTTAGTGTCACGTGGAAGGCTTATATATTCCCGATTCATAATCTAAACACAGTCTACCCCGTAACTGTTCTCTTATATCCCGTTCTCCCTTATCTTGCTTGTGCACTACTGTAGATGGCGTGAAGGTAATGGCCTCGCAGTTTTAACGTTGAGTCGTTACTCCGTATCTTTTCTCCTCCGTGGAGTCGAGTACTTCATACTGATATTCATGCTTTCGTGAAGCTGTGGTGCTTCATTCAGAGTCGAGGTGAAATAAACCTGCATGAAATTAGTTAGTTAACCAGGAGCAATGGGACGTGAATAACCTTGCACGGCGCTAGACCAGAGTCCATACGTGAGGGAGTAAGTTGGATAAATTAGTGACTGATGTTAGAGGACATCGACAGTGGATCCAGCCGTTGAACTAAAGCTTGATGTATCTAGTGGGAAGGTGGTAGTCGGATATTAACCATTTATGGAGGTATGTTCTATATTTACTACGTCTACAGCTTTATTTTGGACTTAAATTTGATAGTGATAGTGTTAAGAATAGGTGATAGTGATTTGAGTGACACTGGTGGTTGAATATTTGTAAATCTGCATTTAATTCATGTGTACAGCTGAAATGTTTATGTATATATTAATCATTGTTACGACAGCCACATATAGAGGGAGGTGGTTTTTGTTTTGGGGGTTGTTCGTAGGAGAGTGTTGGGCTGTAGCAATAACGACGAGTGGGGTAGGTCATCCAGGGAGTGGGTACGGTTTGGTGGGAATTGGCTATAGTAGTGATGAGAGGCGCGGTGCAGCATAGCCCCTTCCCTTGTCCCCTGTATTTCTCCATATCGTGGAGCAGTGGCTTTAAACTGCAAGATTAAGGACTGACAACGGGGTTAGTTAGATTTATAGGTACTTTTACATGAAGGTATTGACGAAAACATAGGATTCGTGAGGGAAACTTTCGGTTCTATTGAAAGTGACCTGTGTTCGTCACTTGCTTCAATTTTTGATTTTTATTAGTTAGGTTATGTATTTACCGTCATGTTTTCCTTAGCTACCATCTGATAGCTTGTTCAGTTCAAGTTGTACTGCTGTTTGTCTGTTTGACAATGAACATTAGTGTGTGTGTGTGTTTTAAGTAATGATCTTCAATTTCTGATCTCCCAACATTCTTTTTTTCCCATATTCTCTCCTACACCCTGACCCTCTGACCCCCATATCGACATTTTGTCCACCATATTGGGTCGGTGGCTGGCACAATGTTGACTCTTCACTACACTTAATTACTGCCTCCGTTATTTTGGTACCTGCAGTATTAGTCTGCCTTTTTTCCCATCAGTCGGCTCGGACTGAATAGAGTTTTGGTCAATTAAATCTTTTATGGTTCGTTCAAGCGTCGCTCTGGAAGGGTTAAAAAAGTTTAACTCCTCTTGACGAGAAAAAATCGTTAACAAGTATTGGTTTAAACCCGCAGTGTCTAGCTGAGCAGACTACAACTGGAGCCAAGCAACCGCCCCTGCAGGGTAGTTTTTCTGGACTAAGTCATGACATTAAATTCCTGAAATTTCGTATTATTTGTGTAGAACCGAGTTAATTCTTACGTACCTCGTGAAACAAGTGGTTTCTTCACAGTGTATATTTCGTCCACTGTTTGCAAAATTTAATTTTTATCATTGCTTCGTCTGGGATCGAATAGAAAGTTTTCCCCAGTTATTTTCATTCATATTCAAATCGTAAGGGGAATGAGTATGGCTGAGACGAATGAGTGGCTGAATGTCTGAAACATATTACACTTTACATTTTACCAAAGTGTATTAATAATGCTTTAAACTCCACATGTGCCTTGGTTGCTCAGTCGAGTTCAGAAGACTGGTGAGTGGACGATGTCACTGCCAAACCAACGTGACCTGGATGGGTGAGAGGTCTCGGTAAAAGCAGTAGCCGGCACACGGCACTCACGGACACACATCCCCACTTCATCTCTCTCTCGCCCCTCTCATACCGTCTACCTCAAGAATTCCAGACTATCTGTTAAATAACATCTCGGCAAGTGGCCTACCGCAGCCGCAGTCAGCAGCAGTTTGTGGGAGCAGAGAAGGCTGAGGAAGGCGGCTGTAGTGCAGTCAAATTTTACTAGCATATTGCCACAAAACTTTGTGAAAACATTGTCATATGGATATGGAAAAAAAAGTGAATAAAGTATGGTGGGATATAAAGTGGAAGATAAAGAAATAGCTACGGACATAGGAAATAAAAGTAATCAAAGTTAACTGGAGAAAGTAAAGTATGGCCAGGAAACATTTGGAAGAAAATGAGACTATGGACTTTGAAATAATGGAATGTAAATGAAAATACCTGTCGAGTATACAAGTTGTCATTCACTGTACACTTTACACTGTCACTGTTAATGAAATTTTGTGTAGTGGGTGTGAATGTATTGTATTAACTTAGTAAACCAGTACTGTTCTTTCACTTTCTTTAACCTATGCAGACTTACCACAACTGTTGTCACTTATAAAAGGGGGGCCTGATTTGAGGAATATTGTATGTCTGGCGTGTAAAGTAATTCGTGTCAGACATGACTTTCCCATGCTGTGAAGTGATTCTCCTGCAGCAGACGACGCCCCGCCATAGCAAGGCGTGCGGAAGATTATCGGTTTATTACATGGATAAATGCCACATTTAGAATGACACTTTTAACATGGCTACCATAGTCTGCTGCACATGTTATGTGGGTGTATGGTTACCACTCAGCGTTGCACAAAGGGTTACAGGGAACCATTAAGCTTGTTAAGCGAGGTACTCTACTCACCTGAAGTAGAAAGAATGATAGACAGAATGGATGAATGATACAGGAAGAGGAGGGTTGACAGAAAATATAATTAGGCAGCACTACAGGAGTGGATGTTGGTTGCCACACTATCAGCACATTAGATTATAATAAAACTGGTGTCACTGTTAATATGTATAATTTCAACTCTCTAACGTTTTCCCGGAGAGGGTATATAAGCTGTCGGTGCAGTTTGGGGTCCTAAACTTTTGAAATGCATAAAAACTTAAGAACATGGAGATTAAGTAATGGCGTTAATACTCCTAATTTTCAGAGGAAGGACTTTCTTTGAGACTAACCCATTACGGTGTTTCTATTAAGTGTAAAAATTGCCCTGTAGTAAGAAGAGGCTTAGTCTAGGCAATGATGTTAACCCCTTCAAAAGCATGAGATTTTCTAATTTACATGTTCCAAAATTATTTCTTAACTTCATCTTTGGCTTTTTTTTTTTTTTTTCAATTTTCTGTTGTAAAAGGCTTGCCGGCTTCTGGCCATTAGTTCCTTCTTCCCTGCCTGAAAAAAATAGAGGGGGTTAATGAAGGCTATATCTACGACTATATATAAGAACTACAGTCCGAAGAGTCTCTAAAGTCTTTTAGGGACAGCGTGAATAATTCGTCATAAGATTGGAAGGAGTAAGCATTATTGTTTTAATATTACAGGCGCCCTGGGTTTGTTAGGACGCTGATATACAGAGGGAATTTCGTAGCCAAAATATCGAGGAACCAATAGAGAATGATTCCAACAGAGCTTGATGCTTAGAGGAAAAAAGGTCACGAATACCGGCGTGGGTGAGATGGGCAGCTGTCAAAAATAGCGACGTGAAAGGGGAGAGCAAGGAGGGGGGGAGGGAGGGGGGGAAATGGAGAGCGATGGAAGCCGAGGGAGAGATGGAGGGAGAGGGAGAGAAATGGAGGGATGGGGAGATGGAGGAAAGGAGGTTGAAGGGTGGCATACGGATGTATGGGGGGGGGGGTGTTATAGAAATGCGTGTGTTCATGGGCGCCAAGGGTGGCAGTACGGTACGGTACGGAAAAAATATCATAATTCCGATAGTTTAAAAATACCGCACCGTAGTTTCGTTGCATACATAAAGAACCGTACCGTACTGGTGCGATAAAATGAAATTTCGTTCCGAACTTTCGTACCTAATTTCGTACTGTACGTCTGCCATTACGTTTCTGTGAAAATTAATCGATAATATAAATTATTCCTGCAAGCAATTCCTCGTCCAGTTTCAATACTCACTTATTATATTTGTGTTTTTTGCTGTTAGTGGAAATTATATATTAAGTGTGTGTGTGTGTGTGTGTGTGTGTGTGTGTGTGTGTGTGTGTGTGTGTGTGTGTGTGTGTGAGGTAATTGACCTAACATTTGATTTACATTCATATGGCAATGGGATTAAATAAAATTAAGGATTACTGACTTGGATTGTACTAGAATTTTCTGTGAAAAATTGTTTAAATCAGACTATGATAAAAATCAACCACTTAACGGGTCAAGTAGCAATGCTGCAGCCGGCCCTACAGTAAATACCTAATCCAAATCATTATTTACATACTGTTGTATAAACCAATCTATAAATTAATTACTTAACTCTGTAAGCCTACTGTACAGTGGGCAAGGAATATACGAGATACGCACAGCAAAACAAATGTCAAATAATAGAAATATCTATCTATCTATCTATTGCCAGACGCCATAATCCCGTAAGGGGTGGCCACTTGACTTTGAGTTACCTATTTTACGGGGAGGGGCACTAACCCTCCACCAACCCACTTGTTGACACGTAGGGAGCACGTATGGGTTGGTTATATGGTAACCACCCAGCGTTGTAAATGGTTTCTTGGCTTACAGGAAACCATTTGGCTCGTCACTCAATGTAAAGCCACCTGTGAAGGAAAGAAAAGCAATAAGAAGTGACAGGAAAGATAGGAGAAATAAGAAGAGAGGAGGACAGACAGAAAAAGAATGATAAAGGCTAAGGAAGAAGTAGGTATCACTACATCAAGTGAGTGGATGATGGTCGCCACCACCTACCAGATTATTACCCAAGTGCTAAAATATGGTGCTGATCTCAGTGACGTGCCTTTGGAAATGATGCTGGTAGCGGATTCTGAGAGGTGTCTGGATTACGAGAAAATCTGCGAGAACTTTTGCGATGTGCATACGAGGTTTTGATAAGTGGTATTCTGGAGAGTGTTGTACGACAATCTTAAGACCAACACCAGGTTGCGCCAGGGCAAGTGTTGGTCAATCAAGGAGAGGAAGGTTTCTCTATTTAACTCTGAGTAACCAATCACAGTACACCGGAGTATGACGTCATAGTGGTAGCAGACGATGTTTCCACACCGCCAGTCATAATTTCCAAGACAGTATTGAAGCAGTGGAAGACCACCAAAATATTATGTACAGAAGGGCAGTGAACTTCTCAAAGGAAGAAATAAGTGCGCTGATTCATAATTTTTTCGACATTGTGTCATGTAGGCTATCACCATACTTTAGATGAGTTTCTTCTTAACACTGGCTTGTTTAATCGAATTTTTGTGAACATTATATCAATAGGCTATAATTTGTTTGTAGTAAAGGCAATATTGGTCGACAATGCTAGTTTTACCACATATGTCGAAGTAGTACTTGCTCCGATGTGGTATTCTGGCATCGTCTTCAACGGTCTTTGCCACTTGTACTTATTATTTTTTGAAAAATCGCAACAGTTGTATGCACTTAAGGATTAATTGATGCATGATTTAATTCTCAGGATTTGGGGGATGTTTGAGCTACAACATTTGTAAAAATAGGAGAGTTATAAGGCTTACGATGTACTTAGGGCTGCCCCTCACATGGCGCAACTCTACGAGGAGAACTGACAACGCCGCATAGGGTTTGCGCTCGTTTTCTAGGTCTCCAGAACATGCATTTAAGTGAAAAGTTGCTCTTACGCCCAAAGATGGTGGATTTGCGAGGATTTCTGAGCTTTCAGAATCCTCCTGGGCAGTAGTACTGTACTTTTGTCTTACCAAGTTTAGGAAATATCATTCATCCATCCATCACCCAATCCTACGTTGCCCCATGAGGAGCGTAGGAGCCCGGGCCTAGGCAGATGGTCCTGACATTTAAGATGAGAGTGACCAGCCTCACTCATCCGTGAGTGGCATTACATAAGCAATAAACTCCAACCACCCCATGGATGTAAACCTTCGCCAGCTCAGTCCGACTGGAGCGCAATAATTACCCACTAAACCACCAGGCGCCAAAATTTGGTTATACGGTTACCACCCAGCACTGTAAATGGCGTCCTGGTGTACAGGAAACCATTTGGCTTGTCACTCAGTGTAAAGTCACCCACAGGTAGAAGGAAGAGGAAAGAATGATGGAAAGAAAGACGGAGGAGGGAGTGTAAAGTTACCAAACGGCAGAAGGACGAGGAAAGACTGAAGGAAAGAAAGACAGAAGAGGATGGAAGGAAAGAAGGATGGAGGAGAGGAAAGCGCAGACACCCGACAGCAGCACTACATCGAGCGAGTGGTACTGTATATAATAACCATTATCATATGCTTCTCGTAATTACTTACATGTCTCCCATCTAAAAGTATACACTATTCTATGTTCATTATGGCTTGACCAGAAATATTACCTTATAAGTCTGTAACACACACACACACACACACACACACACACACACACGCCAAAACATAAGGTTATATCTTAAAACATTGGTCAGGGAAACAATTAGGTTATCCTATCTACAAGTCAGTATTTGTCATCTGGATTATTCTGGACAGTGGACAGTCACATTGGAATAATTAAGCACGGCAATGGGTACGGAAAAGGCACGGGAAAAAAAAAACTAATTTCCTACCGTACCGTACTTAAAGAAATGTCGTACCGTAATTTGGCACCGTTCTTACTGGTGAAAAAAATACCATACCGTACCGTACCTCCCTACAGTACCGTCCCGTACTTTTAGGGCGCCTACGTGTGTGTGTGTGTGTGTGTGTGTGTGTGTGTGTGGAGGGGGGAGGGGAGAGGAAGAGGAGGAGGAGGAATGATAGAGGAAAGAGTACATAAAGAGAGGAATGCAAGGAAGGTGGAAGGAAGAATGTGGAAAGGAGCAGAGAGGAGAAAGAAAAGATGAAGTTAAGGGGTATATGGAAAAGAGAATGGAACAGAGAGGGATACATGAGAGAGAGGGGAGAGAGAAAGAGAAACAACAGCAAAGGGAAGGAAAAGACACCAAAAGATAAAAAAGAGGAGATGAAAGGGGGAAAGGAGGTAGGATACAGGAAAGAACACAGACGACATAAGAAAGAGGAAGTGTAAGGAGATGTCGAAAAGAGAAGAAGAGGGAAAGAAATACACGGGGAAAAGGGAAAGAAGGGAGAGAAAGAGAAGTGAGAAAGAAAAGAGTTAAATGTGAAAG
>NC_137033.1:60150200-60160200 GCF_032717465.1 Coenobita brevimanus
GGGTAAACGGGATGGGGGAAAGGAGTCGTGAACGAAGAGTGACGGACAAGCCGGGGGAAAAGAGAAAATATGACATTTGCCTCGCCTCACCTGTCCAGGTTTCTCTGTCCATGACTGTACTAACACAGTACATGCAGCAAAAGGATAAATATACTGTACTGTTTAAGCATACGTTAGAAAAATAAAGAACCTCTATACAGTACGTATATCTCATGTAGAATGGGAAGACATTGGCGCGCATTTAAACCTAGTCCCATGAACAGTGAACAGCAAATGTTTTTGGCGACTCACCACCAAAAATTTAACTTTCTACCGAGAAGAAACGAAAACAAGAAGAATATTAGAAAATAAAAAGTTTCTCATGAATTTATCACCCCTTCCTGGATCCTGGCGTATAATAGTGGGAGAAGAATGATGGTGATGATGATGATGATATGAAACTACAAGCATCCCGTACTTTGGAAATCCTACACGCTTAAAGCGGCCCCTACAGTGTGCCTGTCAGCTGTGCGCTTCTGCCATACTTCCAACTGACCTCCCATACAGGCAAGCTCATCTAAAAATATTTGTGGATGGCTTTGGTACAGCCTAGTATAGTTTTACTTATACAAAAAACCTATAAGGTTTTTATGAAAGAATCGCTTTTTGTTATAGTAATTACAAAGAACTTTGTACAACTTGGCAGTGTGGCTCATGCTTTTCTGCCAGGTCTTTCGAGGCGGATTTGGGTCAGATTAGTGTCACACACACGCACGCACACAACACACACACACACAACACACACACACACACACACACACTACTTGCCGGACAGCTGAGGCAACAAAAGTAAGCGAAAGAACAATAAAAAGAATATGCAAAGCATCTTTAGTAATGGCCGCTGCAATCTCACAATCAAATGAGGTGGTATCTCGGATTGCCACCACCGGCAGGGTAGGGCTGGAGGCACAGGGTCCTCCCGGTCGCTATCAAGCGACTGTGCCAGCAGCGACTGTTGCTATTTCCGGAAAAACTCGTCGGCGAAGAGGTGGCGGTGTGGCCTTATTCTTTACCAACATCCGCGGCCTTACCACGAATTTAAACTCAGTTCATTTTTTCCTTCAGTCCATATCCCCTTTGGCCCTTTTCCTCACAGAACCACAAATCTCACCCTCTACCGATATATCTCCATTTTGTTTTCCCGGTTACCATCTCCTTACAAACTTTCGAAACAAGGGCGGCACCTGTTGTTATATCAAATCCCAATATGCAGTTGATACTATTTTAAACTTCACTTCATCCAGTTTTGATTACTCATTATATAAATTAAATTACCAAAACATTACCAAATATATCTGTGTAGTTTATCGTTCCCCCAATGCTTCTTCGGAACCCAGTGTATTTGATTCCATATCCACTCAGTTGAGTAACCTTGACCTTGCCCTTGGCAATGAAATTACCATTTTGGGTGATTTTAACATACACAATGTTGAATGGCTATTGCATTCTGCCCGGACTGACGACGCTGGTCTAGAATGCGAGCTATTTGCGGAATCGTTTAATCTCACCCAGTTGGTAAAGCAACCAACCAGAATACCTGATAACCCTGACCATAATGCCCATCTCTTGGATTTATTCTTGACAAATAATCCAGATCAATACAGGATAGAGGTACTGTCACCACTTGGATCCTCTGACCACAATCTCATCAAAGCCTCATTAGTTAACCCTCCTACACCTCCCATTCCGAACCTGTCAGGATGACCCGATGGCACTTTGACAGGGCAGACTGGGATGGATTTAGAAATTATCTTGCTGATGTTCCATGGCAGTCTTTCTTCTCTAGTGATCCCAATTCTACCCAGTCCCACATTTGTGACTTAATACTAGCTGGTATGGATTTATTCATACCAAGTCAACAATTCACTAAAAGATCAAACTCTCCAAAATGGTTTGATGGCAATTGTGCCAGAGCAACAGCCCAAAAGTCATTAGCATATAACTCTTACTTAAAATCAAAAACACCTGAATCACTCTCCCAATTTAAAATTGCTAGAAATCATGCAAAAGCTGTATTAAATCTATCCAAATCAAACTTTCTTCAAAAGCAAGCATCAAAACTACTTAACAACCCTAATGACAATAGAATATTCTGGTCAACTCTTAATTCTTTCAATAATAACTTTAACAAGTCATCTTCCATTCCCCCACTAAAATCTTCAGATGGCAATATTACAAATGACCCACGTGGGAAAGCAGATATCTTTGCTAGTACCTTTGCAAGAAACTCTACCATAGATGATACCAGCCAGAATGTCTCAGTACTGGAACTTGATTCTCCCGAAATTGCCCCACTTAAAATACAGACAAGATTTGTAAAATCCATCCTAGACAATTTACCTACCAACAAAGCTCCAGGTCCAGATGGAATTCCGCCAATTGTTTTGAAAAAGTGTTCCCCTGAACTTGCCTTTGTCCTAGCTAAATTATTCAGACTATGCATACGTACTTCTTTATTCCCAAATTCATGGAAAGAAGCCAATATCCACCCAGTTCCGAAGAAAGGAAGTTCGTCTGACCCCTCCAATTACAGACCAATAGCTATCACATCTTCTCTTGGTAAGGTATTTGAAACTTTAATTAATAAGCATATTGTTAAACATCTTGAATCCAACAACTTAATTAATGATAGACAATACGGTTTTCGCCACGAAAGATCCACCATTGACATACTCAATCTCTTAACTCATACCATCCATCAATCAATTGATCTTTTTGGAGAAACTCATGCAGTAGCTCTTGATATCTCTAAAGCTTTCGACAGAGTATGGCACCGTTCCCTGCTGTCCAAACTCCCTTGCTATGGACTAACGTCTTTTGTTCCTTTGATTTCTTCTTATCTTAGTGACAGGAAAATAAGAGTAAAAGTAGATGATGTATATTCGAATTTCCACTCAATTAACACCGGCGTGCCGCAGGGATCAGTTCTGGCGCCAACCCTATTTCTGGTTCATATTAATGATCTCTTATCTGTCACTCACAATCCCATTCACTCATATGCAGATGACTCAACACTACATAGTTCATTCACACTCAGACATCCATTTACAAAGTCTAATATCTCTACCTCTCAACTCAATACAGCCATCTCCATAAATGAAGATCTATCTACAATCAGTGAATGGGGACAAAACAACCTTGTCTCTTTTAATGCTAGTAAAACTAAATATATACAGTTTACCAATAGACAGATATTGCCAGACTCGTACATTACCTTCAGTGCTACTAATATTCCCATCTCCAAAAGTATTGAAATTCTTGGTGTCTCACTTAACAGTGCCCTCAGCTGGACCTCTCATGTCAGATCACTTGCTAAAACCGCCTCAAAGAAACTTGGATTATTGTACAGAGTCCGTAACTTCTTCGCCGATGAGCAGTTAGCTATAATTTATAAGAGTCATGTGCGCTCTCAGCTTGAATATTGCTCACCCTTGTGGAATGGTTGTGGAGAGGTTGCATTAAGGCAACTAGACAAAATTCAGAATAAAGCTGTTAGAATCATTAACAACCCTGCCATTACATATAAACTACCTCCCCTGCAAGTAAGAAGGAATGTTGCCTCCCTTGCATTATTTTACAGATATTTTTGGCAAATGCTCAGACGAAGTTGCGTCCATGGTGCCACCTCTCCATGCCTTCCCTCGTGCTACACGGGCATCTGGTAGCGCTCATGACTGGAATGTCACTCAACCATATTGCAGAACTTCTGCCTATCAGAATTCTTTCATTCCCCGAACTGCATCTCTCTGGAACTCGCTTCCCCAGAGTTGTTTTCCTCCAAATTTCAACCTACAACTCTTCAAGTCTAACTGTTACAGATATTTTATGAACAGAGGACACCAGTAATCTGGTGTATGGATTTTTTTTTTTTCTCCATTTGTTTTTCCTTCCTCCGTTCTGTTATTAAAAAAAAAAAAAAAAAAAAAAAAAAAAAAAAGAGATAATGAAGGAAGTAATGAATTTGTCTCCCAAGAAACGGCAACGCACAAGACCCATTGCTGATTTCTTTGACGAATTTAATGAAGGTGTTCTACGACGAACCGTGCTCGGTTTCTACGAGAGGAAAGAGATACCCACACTGGCAAAAATACAGGAAGAAATTAAAGAGAACCTTTCCTACCCCGGCAGCAGAGAAACATTAAGAAAGGTTCTGAAGAAAATCGGGTTTAAATATGCTAAGGTAGATGGAAGAAAGTTTCTAATGGAGCGCAGTGATGTTGCATATGGGCGTTACATATTTTTGAGCGCAATGAAGAAACATGTGAATTCTGGCAAAGACAGTAGGTGGTGTGGAAATAAAGTCGAAATATAATAATAATAATAATAATAATAATAATAAATGCACACACACACACACACACACACACACACACAGTGAGAGGGGAGGGGGAGGGTAAATGGTGGGCTGTACAGTCATGGACATTGAAAGCTGGACACTCGGGGGCTGAGCTGATAAGTTTCTTTTTCCTTTTCAATTTTTCCACTAAATCTTCGTCCATATGAACCGTACCCCCCATCCCCTTCCTTCCCTCACCGTCCTAACCATATGACCTGGTAAGGCTGGTTATTCCGAGGGGTCAAGTTGTCACTCCTCATCTCTCTCTCTCTCTTCCCTCTAAACCCCTGCTTCCCTCCTTTCTTGTCTCCCTCCTCCCTTCCCCATCTACCCCCCCTCTCTCTCTCTCTCTCTCTCTCTCTCTCTCTATTTCTTTCTCTAAACCTCTACTTCCCTCCTTTCTTCTCTCCCTCCCACCCCGTCTCTCTCTCTCATAAATATATAGATATGTGTGTGTGGTGTGTGTGTGTGTGTGTGTGTGCGCGTGCAATCACTACCATGACTAATGGTATGCTCTAAATTGTAAAGTAAAGATGAGGAGAAATATTGTGGAATCTTTGGCGAAAATTGTGGCAGAAGGGTGTAGGCACGTATGAAGGTGGACGTTAATTGGCCCGCAGGGAATTAATGACAGTTCCACATGCTGATGTCTTGAAAGGACTGCCTGCAGTTGTTCTCTATAAATTTGTTCCAATGTTTTATTTATTTTATAATACTTAAATCACAGTAAATGCAAAATGCATTGACATTATTATTCACTCGTACAGAACCTTGAGAGAGAGAGAGAGAGAGAGAGAGAGACAGACAGACAGACAGACAGAGAGGGAGGGGCTGGTCTTTCCCAGGGGACAAGTGGTCACTCCTCACCTCTCTCTCTCTCTCTAGCATGCAGACCTAAACTTAAAAGGAGTTGCCCAGCATAGGCCAACCGGGCTACTGCAGGTGTTCTCTTTCAATATGTTCCAGTGTTTTATTTCTTTTTATAATACTTATTTCCCAGTAAACGCAGACTTTGCACTGACACTATTCACTCCAACAGAACCTTAGAGAGAGAGAGAGATGCGTTTATGAAGAATGAAGATGAGCTTCTCAGATGTGTGTGTGTGTGTGTGTGTGTGTGTGGTGATAGCCGAGTAGCCTAGGGAAGAGGAGGGTTGGGATAAACGGGATGGGGGGTGGGGGAAAGGAGTTGTGAACGAAGAGTGACGGACAAGGTGAGGGAAAAGAGAAAATATGACATTTGCCTCTCAGGTTTCTCTGTCCTTGACTGTACCAAGGCCACCTAAAAATAGCCTTGGCCTACGAGAGGTGAGTGGAAGTGTGGCAGAAAGGCACAGGTGACAGACGCAGCCTTCAGGGACCACTTAATAATAATAATAATAATGACGTATAGAAAAGGAGGGGAAAGGAAGGAAGGTAAAGAATGATTGTGTATATGTGATGAGTGTTATGCAACCAGGGCGACGACACATGACGGCAGGAACTAGGCCTTAATTTAAACTCCCGGCCTTACTGAGAGTTCAGGTTCCTGGTTGCATTGTGTAAAGTGCATGTTAGACTAAGAGAAAGAGTGTCGGGGCTTAACCCAACGTGCGTGTGTTTGGTGTTGGGAAGGGGGGGGGTCTCGCACGTGCACTGTGTTGTTAATTAAGGACGGGAGGAGTGAATAGCTATGGCTTTCTCTGCCAAGCATTAGCTTATTGGCTGCCTCTCAGGTTCATCTGATCTTTTCCGGCTCCAGAAGCCTGGGTAGGATTTAGGATACGGGTGTTAGGGTAAGGTGTTGTAGCCCTGGGGGGCTTGGGTAGGGGGATAAGGAAAGGGGAGGAGGTAGGGGGGAAGAGTGGAGGAAGGGGAGTCAGGGTAGGTTGTCTCTTGGGGGTGGGCGGAGTATTGGGCTGTAGCCGTGATCTTGATGGGGGGTGTAGGGGTGGTTTAGAGTCTTAAGTGAATTGCTGGACGTGAACTAAGTTAATTAATGAAAGAGTCAGTAATAAATAACCTATTGGTGCTTAAGTGAACAATGGGGTTGGTGGAGGTCTTGCGTCAGGGTGGAAGAGGTTGGCTAGAGGTCGTGTGGGGGGTGTGATCCGGGTGAAAAAGTCGATGAAGTCAGTGTGAACGTCGGTGAGTTTGGTGATTTGTTTCTGTTGTAGGTGGTGATGGTAAGTGTTGATGGGTGGAATGTTGGCGCGTTCATGAGAGTGTATGTTGCTGACAAAATCATCCCACCGTATGCTCAGTGCCCAACGTATGGCTTTGTTTTGAACTCTCTGTAAATTTAGAATGTTGCTTTTGGCCGAAAGAGATAGACTTAACGGTGAATACGTGAGCAGTGGTCTGATCAGTGCTTTATACAGATGAAATTTAGTTGAAGATGCTGCACTACGGAACCGGTATATTTGTGTTAGTGCAGTGCCAGCCACGCCTGCCTTGCCTCGTATATGATGATGAAATTTGAAGTTTTTGTCGTATGTAAGACCAAGTACGGTGCAAGTATTCCTAATAGGAATGGGAACGCGATCGGGATCACGCGAATTTAGAAAAAGTGGGCGGGGGTTGGCTGATTTAATACGAAAATATGTTACTGTGCATTTCAAGGGATTCGCTTGAATCCGCCACTTCTGCTGCCATCGTGCAATTCGGTCCAGCTCTATGCTCGCTTTGTTGGTAATTCCGTCAATTGTCGTTGATCGTACTTGTGTTGGGACTTAAGTTGGCGCTTGTGTTGGAACTGACGTTGGCACTCGAGTCGGAACTTAAGTTAACACTTGAGTTGACACTTAAAATTAGCACTTAAATTACTACTTAAGTTGGGACTTACGTTGGCACTTACGTTGAGACTCAGGTTGGCACTTACGTTGGGACTTAAGTTGCCACTTAAATTGCCACTGTAGTTGCCACCTTAAATGGCATTTGAGGTACTACCTAAAATGGCACTAAAGTTGCCGTGTAAGTTGGCACTTAAGTGGCCATTTAAGTTGCCACAAAAGTTGGTGCGTTGCCATCTAGGTTGAAACTTAAATTGCCACTTAAGTTGGCACTTCAATTGCCACCTAAGTTACCACTAAACTTGCCACTTATGTTGCCACTTAGGCTGGCACATAAATTTGTCGTGCCACTTGAGTAGCACTTAAGTACAGCCTAAGTGCAACTTAAGCGGCAGGTAAGCTGGGGGGAGGCGGTGGCTGAATCGGTAGAGAAGCGGCCTGTAGTCCTAATGGACCCAGGATCGAATCCCGGCTGGGGCAGGGAACAGTTTAAGCATTTGAATGTCCTAAAAGCAGCCTTTCCTGATCTACCAGATGACCCGCCGACATGTCGCAAAAACACCCCCGCTAATACCAATACACCAGTCCTGTATGGGACAGCCTTAGCTTGTATTCATTATGGATGGTGGGTGTTAGCGCCGAAGTGGTGACATGTGGAGGTGTAGGAGGACTACTGGGCCTTGGAATGGGTCACTGCCTCCAAGAAATAGGCCCTGAAGCCTTTACCCAGAGTCGGACACGTAAAAAAAAAAAAAAATGGGTGGCACTTAAGTTTAACCTAATTAGCACTTAAGGGGCACTTAAGTGCATACGCCATTGAATATACATTTGTGTGTGTGTGTGTGTGTGTGTGTATGTGTGTGTGTGTGTGTGTGTGAATCTCTCTCTCTCTCTCTCTCTCTCTCTCTCTCTCGCTCTCGCTGATCGGAAGTAAGTTGAATTTTCCCTTCCCTTACGCCTCGCAGTATGTCTACACTCCAGACTCCTTTATAATGCGTCCTTCATGCTCAGCTTATACTAGAGACTGAGATGTGGCTGGATGTCAGACTAGAGCAGGGTGACACAGACTGCGGCACAGTGAGGTTCTTGGTGTGTACGAGGGACTGAGATATGGGTGTGTGTCAGGCAACAGAAGGGCGACACAGACTCCTACATAATGAGGTGCGACCGCTAGTGTTGTGCTGGGAAGACTATGTTGTATAATTATCGGCCACCCTCAGGCCTTCTCGCTCCCTTTAATGTTGGTGGGGACTTCTTTTTTACATACTGTGTGTGTGTGTGTGTGTGTGTGTGTGTGTATGTCTGTCTGTCTGTCTGTCTGTCTGTGTCTTAACCTTCCCGTCATTAGTGAAGATTTAAGAACACTATATAATCCCTCCAGCTAGAAGAACAGGCAGTGAAACAGAAACAACAGGAAGATTTTTAACTCAAAAACAGAGGCAGTTGGGGAAGGTGAGCCGAAGAGTGCACAAAAGGGCAGCTGAGTATGTATGGTGGGGCTTGGTGTGATAGAATGTATGTAGGGAGACAGGAGTACAGGATAAGGTAGTGCAGCAGCATACGAATTATGAGAGTACGTGAGGCTAGCAGTTTGGTGGTAGACAGAAGGGTACTGCAGGGGCCAGGTAAAGGGACTACTGTTTGTCAAAGGTATTACTGGTGCCAGGTAAAGGGACTACTGTTTGTCAAAGGTATTACTGGTGCCAGGTAAAGGGACTACTGTTTGTCAAAGGTATTGCTGGTGCCAGGTAAAGGGACTACTGTTTGTCAAAGGTACTGCAGGGGCCAGGTAAAGGGACTACTGTTTGTCAAAGGTACTGCAGGGGCCAGGTAAAGGGACTGCTGTGAAAGGTACTGTGGGGACCAGGTAAATAACGTACTGTAAGGGCCAGGTAAAGGGACTACTGTTTGTCAAAGGTATTGCAGGAGCCAGGTAAAGGGACTACTGTTTGTCAAAGGTACTGCAGGGGCCAGGTATAAGGAATGTTGTAACAGGATGAACCATTGATCTCGATGTTTCTCACAGTAGCATCCTAGACATCTGCCGACGACCTGGTGGAACACTATGAAGATACAAACGAGGCAGCACCTACACCTCTTTTCAATGGCACTTCATATGTACTTATCTTAAAGGCTGCAGGAACCAGCTTTATCGCACCAGGCATACACTGGAGTAGAGAAGGATTCCAGTGGCCAGGGGTCTTGTATAACAGAAGCACTTACTGTTCTAGCCCACCAGAGCTACACATATGCCTGAGTGTGCTGTGAGGGTGGGTCTGCTGTGGGGAGTAGGACTGCTGTGGGGAGTAGGTCTGCTGTGGGGAGTAGGTCTGCTGTGGGGAGTAGGTCTGCTGTGGCCAGGGATCTCCTATAACGGTATCACTTACATCTGATGGCGAAGGCGTAGCCTATGAATCACGTCGAGGAGCCCCAATGGTGTACATGAAAATTCTTTATGGCCACTCCTGCCTTTTGGTTCACACCAACAGTTGGGTTTTTCTATCTCTTGCACACACGCATCGCCACACTCACACACACACACACACACACACACACACACACACACACACACACACACACACACACACTTTTTCTCTCTCTCTCTCTCTCTCATACTATAGTACACAGAACAGGCGAAACTTGGAATTTGACATCCGTAGACTTTCAGGCGGCAGCAAAATTTATTTAGCGAATATATAGCCGATCGAAAGTTAGGTTAGGTCACTTTGGGCAGGGTTTGGTCTGATTAGATAATTTTTGGTTGGGTTGGCTTCAGTTCGACTAGATATAGACGGATTAGGTTAGATTGCTTTAGAATACGTCGGTTTTGATAGGTTTTGGGTTGGGTTTTTAT
>NC_137033.1:60162700-60212700 GCF_032717465.1 Coenobita brevimanus
TTCCTATGAAATTTCCATATCAGTTATTCCATGCCTATTGGTGGTTTTTCTCACTTTTTCCTGCCAGTTTTAACTGAAGGGTTTGGAGGCGGGGTGAACCTTCTTGCTTTACTATCTTTACCCTTCAGCATGTAGAGTTAGATCTCGTAGTCATAGTCTATTCTGTAACAAACAGCCTCGAAAGGACGATAAGGTCTGTTGCTGTTTGCTTTCCTTTGTACTCCTTTGTGTATTCAGTATGGACGGTGGGTCTTAGTGCCAAAGTGGAGACATGTGGAGATGTATGATATGAAGGAGAGAGAGAGAGAAAGAGAGGAGGGGAAGGAGGCAAACACAGTGCTAAAAGATAGAATGGCAAGACAAATAATGAGAGAGAGAGAGAGAGAGAGAGAGAGAGAGAGAGAGAGAGAGAGAGAGAGAGAGAGAGAGTCTTCTTTCTCGTCTTCCTCTCCAAATCTTTCTCGTCTTCCTCTCCAAAAAACGAGGCGATAAATGTGCAGAATCTCTCTCTCTCTCTCTCTCTCTCTCTCTCTCTCTCTCTCTCTCTCTCTCTCTCTCAGAGTTGTTGGTAGGAAGTTGTGCTGGAGATTAACATAAGAGAGGACAACTGCAGTAGGCCGGTTGGCCAATGCTAGGCAGCTCCTAGAAGAGTAACTGAACTACTAGAATGAGATAAGGACAGCAAAGAAGAAGGCTCTCCCCCGCCCTCCAAACCCTCCAGCCGAAGCCGGCAGGAAAAAGTCAGAAAGAACACCACGCAGTATAGAAAAACTGGCGTGGACATTTTACAGGAAAGTGTGAAAGGAGAATAGAGACTATCATAGCGTAACCTGAGAAGGAAAAAGAATGAATTAGTATTGGTTATAAGATTTTCTTTTTTCTATACCCACCCCTTATTTGTCATATGCTTATCTAGCCTGTGCTTGAAACTCTCAATGGAAGAGGCAGCAACTACTTTACTAGGTAGCTTATTCCATTCATCTACTACTCTATTGCAAAACCAGTCTCTACCCTGTTCTTAACTATAATGGAATTTTTCCAGTTTGAAACCATTACTTCTAGTTCTATCCTGTATGCCCACTTTAAGTTCTGTACCTTGCTAATATCTCCTTTACTTATTCCCTTCCTTCACTTAAACACCTCAATTAAGTCTCCCATTACTCTACATCTTCCTAGTCGGTGCAAATTTAGTCTTTTTATTGTGTCTTCACATGACAGGTTCCGAACATCATGTATCATTTTTGTCATTATTCTCTGTACGTTTTCAAGCGACTTTATATCCATTCAATAGTACGGACACCAAAATTGCACGGCGTAGTCTAAATGTGGCCTTTTTAATGCTAAAGTTGCAAAATTGCTCCTCGAAAGAAATCGTAGGAGCCTATTTGCTTTATTTCTTGCATTAATACACTTTTGCCTAGGTTGAGGTCTTACTAACCATAACTCCTAGATCTCTCTCGCATTCCGATTTACTAATTACTTTGTTATCTAAGTTGTATGTAGTATCTCCCATGGTCTTGCCTACGTTCAGTACTGTACAGTTTTCAAAATCTGACAGTGAATTACCCACAAAATTTGTACAAGTGGCACCATTGGATTGTCAAGGCCAACGTCAGTCGTCATCGCCGCGCGAGGGCGGCACATACAAGGTTGACTCCACGCTGCTTGCCTGTCATCATCACGCGAGGCTGATGCAGTGACATAAGAACATACGAACATAAGAGAGGATAACTGCAGTAGTCCGGTTGGCCCATGCTAGGCAGCTCCTAGAAGGGTAACTGAACTACTAGAATGAGATAAGGATAGCAAAGAAGAAGGCTCTCCCCCGCCCTCCAAACTCTCCAGCTGAAGCCGGCAGGAAAGTCAGAAAGAACACCACGCCGTATAGAAAAACTGGCGTGGACATTTTACAGGAAAGTGTGAAAGGAGAATAAAGGCTCCACCTCTCTCTCTCTCTCTCTCTCTCTCTCTCTCTCTCTCTCTCTCTCTCTTCTTTGATTTACTGGTGGTACAGTTACGGCCATATTCTTAAAAATAATTCCTTCCCTAAACTTTTCCTTCCCTGCGAATGATTTTCCTTTCCCTTCAGTATGCGTAAAGATTTCCTTGGAAGGGAAGGAAAAATATTCAGGTTGGTAGCCCTGTTAAACTAAAATGACCCATCCTGTTGATATTTGGTATGATGGAGCGTTAAATTTATAAACTAATACATCAAAACACGCATATCTCGTGCTGGATAATGAAAGCACAACACATTTGAGACGTGGGAGGTGGCCACCACATCTACAGTATACTGTTGGTTTGTATTCAGCCATAAATGCCATTCTGGCCAACACCGCAGCGTGTTCACTCCTCAAGACAATATTTTCATAAATTATATTCAAGGAATATTATTACGCTTAATGTTATTAAAGTCGCACCAATTTAAAACAAATGTTTGGGTGGGGTCTGGCGCTGGGTGCAGCCATGCCATACTTCCTAAACGAGCGATGAGTAAATTCTGTTATATATGTAATAGGCATCACAGATAGGTACACACATACTAATACAATATAAACGTAAGTATTCTAGCATATCAAAGGAAGGTAAACTTGTAATGCATATGGCTCTTGTACATCAATAAAGAAACGTGGCATACATATTTTACAGTGGTGCTGAAAAAAATGTAGTTACTTTTACCGACTTTCACGGTAGTTCTAAGTTGAGTAAGTAATGTAACAATTACGTTTATAATATAATTTGAAGGAATCAGTAGAACATACGCTATTTTCTTAATAGAAATAAGTTAAAACACTCACGAGCGGCAACATCCAGGCCCATACTGGGAATCATAAATTATATGAGAGAGAATGCAATTTTTAAATTCATTATTTTGGTTATATTTATAACTTAAATTTGTTTGTCTTTACACACACACACACACACACACACACACACACACACACACACATACACATACACATACACACACACACACATACACAAACACACACACACACACACACACACACACACACACACACAGAAGTGGGTGGTCATGTCAGTGGCACCATTGCATTGTCAAGGCCAACGTGAGTCGTCATCGCCGCGCGAGGGCAGCACATACAAGGATGACTCCACACTGCTTGCCTGTCACCATCACGCGAGGCTGATGCAGTGACATGGTGATTTTCAACAGTGTCGCTCTTGCCTTAGTGGGGTGTACATATCTGACGGTTAGGCCATGGCGCCAAGCCGTCTACACTCGCATGATCGCATCTGCCTTATCAACGGTTTCTTTACCCCCTCCCAGCCTCCCTCGCCCTCAGTCACCAAATGTCAGGCGGGGAGAGAGGATTATTGAGAGGAGCATGTGTAGTTAAAAGGAAAGACAGACTGACAAATGAGGAAGTGCAGGAGCGTTGTGGTGTTAATGTGAACGTGATAGAAAGCGTTAGGAGAAAATACACTGAGGTGGTTTGGCCATGTGGAGAGGATGGAGAGCGAGAGACAAGCGAGGAGAGTGTATGTGAGTGAGGTGGAGGGGGCGAGGAGAGGGAGGGGAGGCCTAAGATGAGATGGAAGGATGGGATGGAGGTATGTGAGAGAGAGGGGGGTGAGCCAGTGGCGTATCCAGGAAATTTGCCAGGGGGGGGCAAACACTTGGAATATTTCCCCATAATGTCACCACAAATTTTCCTAGATTTGATGCTTTATGTCATCAGAAATAAATTGACATCATTACTGTCGCATTTGTTCCAATGTCTTAAAGAAAAACTATCTTTTCCCCACATATTGACAGCTTTCTTGAAGTTACTTTAAGTTAATAGCTAATAATCCTTTCAGAGGACAAGTATGTAAAAACACTCAGTACATAATGTTACCAGAGGTCTACTATTTCATTAGAGAGAAAATGGAAACACCAGCAATAAATTAGAAGGCACTGGAGTTGCCCTAGCAAAGACATCTCCATGTCACTAGTATCCTTGGTCATCAGGGTACTCTCGTAGATGGTAGTATTATCGATACCTGCATGCTAACTTCCCTCCGTTCTACCGCAAAATATTTTTTTTTTCTCGGTACCACAAATTTCTTGAGCACTTTTACTACTAAAAAAATGACTGTCAACGCTATACTCTTGGTGCATCATTTACCTGCTATCTTTATCTCTCCGTGCATTTAAGGAATTACAGCTATTTTGCGTAATAACCTATGAAATTATAATGAATTATACCACACATCGGCACAGCAAGTACCATACGAGATGCAATGGCGTCCATACTATCTGTTTATGTTGGGAAATAAACCCTGTATTTTGATTGGCTGCTGGAAGAAAAATAGCGGAATGGATGGGCCAATGAAAACTCGAGATCTGGCGTGAGTGTCCCGAACACACACACTTTCCCACATTCGTATCGTTTTTTTCTATTTTCCTTTGCGGTTCTGTCTCTCTCTCCCTCTCTCTCTCTCTCTCTCTCTCTCTCTCTCTCTCTCTCTCTCTCCACTTAGCACATATGCATAAATTCAAACCCGCTGCTGCAGCCACCCCCAGTCTGGTATTCTGTTTTGCACTACTGTTGTGGTGGTAGGCAGTAGAAATTCTGTTTTCCACTACTTATTCTTTTAGTTTGATTCTCACTGGCTCAGGCATCAGGGGTGGTGCATACGTCAAGACTGACTTAAGTAAAAATACATCTGCTGGGATTAAACTGTCTTAATCCTTGACTCAGGTGACCACGCCACCTGCCCCTCTCAGCAGGGAATGATTTTCATATCACCTGAACTGTACTGTGCTGCATTGAAAGGATTTTTCCATTAAAGAAAAAAAGAAGGCGTAGAGCTATTCATCTTGAAAATTCTCGCCTAGAAAAGTGGGGGGGACAAAAGATACTCTGTCCCCCAGGCTCCAAAAAGTGGGGGAGGGGGGGGAAGCAAGTTCCCCTGTCCCCCACTCAAACGAGGCCCCTGGCACACCTTACCGTGTATAATGTACAGTAGTCTGAGGTGATCAAAATGGCTTCATACAGTCTTCGAAAATTCTGCTTGTTTCATTGTGTGTAATAATTGTGCAGTTTTTGTTTGCAACTGGCTACAGGGTGAGAGGATATGGCTGCAGGGTGAGAGGATATGGCTGCAGGGTAAGAGGATATGGCTGCAGGGTGAGAGGATATGGCTGCAGGGTGAGAGGATGTGGCTGAGGGGACAGGAAGGCCATTTTTACACCTCATCAGGCTTCATGTGCAAAACATCATTACAGCTCTAATATTAACCACGTCATCTACGGTGACACGGGAAATTGTTAACTTATAAATGGTCATTTTTTTTCCCAAGGGTTTTATTATATTTAGTTTTCAGTTTCAAAGGAAATTATTGTTTCCACAAAATTTTTGGAAATAGATAATATTGTTTAATATACAGGTGGTAAAATTAGGAAAATTGTATTGTCATACAAGAACTATGCCAAAAATCCCTTTCAGCATTTCCCCCAAATATTCCCAGGGGGGCAAAGTGCCCCCTGCCCCCCCAGTGGCTACGTGTATGGGGTGTGCTGTGGGGGAGGGCAGTGAAATGGCGGGGGACAGGGCGATAAGGAGGCGGTATGTTTGTTCTTACGGGATGGAGTCGTCATGCTATAGACAGTTAGATATATTGGTGTAGTGTTAATAACTGTTCTTTATTCATTTTATTTTGTATTAACCTCGTCATCCTTGTTCTTATTGTTTTTATAATGCTGAAAAGTATGGGGAAGACTGTAGGCCTATCATGTATTAAGCAGTGTAGCTCGGCCTTATTACACCCATTTCCTCTCCCCCTCCTCCTCCTCCTCCTCCTCCTCCTCTCCTTCTTTCCTCTCCTGTCCTCTCCTCCTCCTCCTCTTCCGTCTTTTTTCCTCCTTTTTCTCCTCCTCTTTCTCCTTTCCTTGTCTTCCTCTCCATTCCTCTTTCTCTTTATCATTCTCCACTTCTTCCTCCTCCTTCGCGCTCTTCCCCCTCTTTCTCTTTTCCTCCTCATCCTCATCCTTGTTTTCATCATTTCCTTCTTCCTTTTCCTCCTCCTCCTCCTCCTCCTCCTCCTCCTCCTCCTCCTCCTCCTCCTCCTCCTCCTCCTCCTCCTCCTCCTCCTCCTCTTGGGTATAAGGAAGAGTTTTCTTATTTGGGAGACATGTTATGTGCTGGAGGTGGGACTGGAGTTAGGTCTGTGGCCAGAGTGAGGAGTGGTTGGAAGAAGTTCAGGGAGCTGTTGCCTCCCCTGACATTGAGAGGGCTCTCCCTCCATGCTAGGGGACCTTTGTATGCAGCATGTGTTAGCAGTGTAAAGCTGTATGGTAGTGAGACCTGGGCAGTAAAGGAAGACGAGATCTGTAGGCTCAAATATACAGAAATGACAGTGATTAAAAGGATGTGTAGTGTGTCCTTGGGTGTGAGGCCTGGGGGGCTGGTTTATGATTGAAGAGTTGAGAGGAAGGTTGGGACTGGAGTGTATTGGTGTTGTGGTGATGAGGGGTAGATTGAGATGGTTTGGGCATGTGGAGAGGATGGAGGATGACAGTTGGGTGCGGAAAGTGTGAAGTGTGAACGTCGGGGGTAGGGATGTGAGAGGCAGACTGTCACACTTCTAATAGCACTTGAGCTAACTGAGGAGGGAAATACCACTTTTGAATGTATGCTGTTTTTTTTTTAACCTGAGGTACCTGTACTGATGCTGTATTACTTGACGTAGTGTATGTCAGCATCTATTATGCACTAGTGTGAGCCTGAGTAAAATCATGTAGTGTTTGCCTAAATATAACTTTTAGATGGACCATTTGCAGAGAAAGTTACTTTGAATTAGTTTTTGTAAGCCTGTGACTGCTAGTAATTGTTTTAGTTTTATAAAATGCTTTGGTGTTAGCATGAATAAAAACTGCAGTGGATCAGGTCTGGTCAAAGTGTTAAATGGTGTAGGGGGCACAGGAAGGCTTGATAGCAGCTCTTCCTTAACAGCCTATCTATCCATCTATCGCCAGACGCCTTAATCCCATAAGGGGTGGCCACAAACAAATCGCCTCCATATCGCCCTGTCCCCTGCCATTTCACTGTCCTGTCCTCAGCTCAGAACCCCCTCTCTCATATACAACCTTCCCTCATAACAACCCTCTTTGTATATTACACGTCAACATTGTGTACTGTTATTTATGGTGCTTGTATAGTAACAGTGTTGGCATCAGTAATTTACAAAAGCACACTGAGATGAGGTGTGCACAATAAATGGCACAAAAAGTGGTGTTGAGAAATATCCAAATCCACCAAAAATACAACTGTAAATGACAATGTTGTACTGATTATGAAAATTGATTTTGCAGGATGAAGGAAGCAGAAGAGGAAGTCTAAAAGATAACCAAAGAGACGAAAGATGTGGCTAAGGTGATGCAAGAAGGCGGCAGTCTGGTGAGTAAACTGAAGAACAAGGTGAAGCTGGTGCAGAGAGGGAGCCAGGATACAAAAAGCCTTTGTTACAAGTAAGGCCCAGTATTTTATTCTGTCTATCTACCTATCTACAGCCAGACAAATAAGACATTATTTTTTCCATCTATCTGTTGCCAGATACCTTAATCTCGTAAGGGATGCCAACAAACAAACTGTCTCCAAGTTGCCCTGTATCCTGCCATTTCACTGCCCTTCCCCCAGCGTACACCCCAGTCTGTCATATAACTCTCCACTCCATCCCTGCATCTCATCCTTGGTCTGCCCCTCCCTCTGCCCTCCTCCACCTCACTCACACACACTGTCCTAGCTAGTGTCTCAGTCTCCATCTTCTCCACAAGGCCAATCCACCTCTGTTTATTACCCTAATATTTTCTATCACATTATTTTACTTACCATAAGGAAATCAGATGGAGGGTGAGAGACTGACGAGGAGAGTATATGAGTGAGGTGGAGGGGAGGAGAGGGAGGGGGAGGCCGAGGGTGAGATGGAGGGATGGTGTGGAGAGATATATGATAGAGGGAGGTGTGAGTTGGGAGCAGGGCAGTGAAATGGCGGGGGACAGGGCGACATAAGAACATAAGAAGAGAGGATAACTGCAGTAGGCCGGTTGGCCCATGCTAGGCAGCTCCTAGAAGAGTAACTGAACTACTAGAATGAGATAAGGATAGCAAAGACGAAGGCTCTTCCCCTCCCTCCAAACCCTCCAACCGAAGCCGGCAGGAAAAAGTCAGAAAGAACACCACGCAGTATAAAAAAATTGGCGTGGACATTTTACAGGAAAGTGTGAAAGGAGAATAGAGACTATCATAGTGTAACCTGAAAAGGAAAAATTGTGAATTAATATTGGTTATAAGATTTCCTTTTTTCTATATCCACCCCTTATTTGTCATATGCTTATCTAGCCTATGCCTGAAACTTCTCTTCACCCCACACACCACCTCACATGCTGCACAGATTTCTTCTGTGAATATCTTGCACACACCTTCCACGTCCCCCATCTGCTACAATCCATATTTACCCAATCGCTCCTCTACTTCTCTCTTATATTCTGCCTTTTTTCCATCCTCTTGTAACCTTTCCACCCTCCTTGTATGAACCACTTCCTCCTGCCCTTCCCTTCTTCAATTCCTCCATTTCATTTGGACCTTGATTCTCGAAGAAGAAGCTATTCAAGCTTTGATGGTTGTCAGCTCCAATTATTCTTTTGCAATTACAAATGATGATGCTGAGCAATTCATTTCAGTGTTTCCAGATTCAGACATAGCAAAAAAACAACGAACAAGAAGAGACAAAGGTGGAATACTGTATTCAGTGTGGTATTGCACCATACCTAAGGAACTGTGATAAATCTGGTGTCCACAGATTTCCTCACTCCACATCTTTCACGAATCACATTACTTCGTATCCTATCCACTCTCTGTACCCCACATACGTTCCTCAGCAGTCCTCAGCAGTCCCATCTCCACTGCTCTCACTCTTGACTTTTCATTTCCATGCCACACCATAGTCTCACACACTCCTTCATGTAAGCCTCGTGCAGCTGCAACCCTCAAGCCTCTATTTCTTATCAAGGCCTTCATTGCACCAGTTACATTTCTTCCTTGTGTCACTCTGCTTTCAACTTCTTTTGCACATTTTCCTCTTTTTTCTGTCACTGTACCCAGGTATTTGAACTCTCTCACCAATTCCAGTCTCTCTCCATTCACTGTAACATCACACTGGGAGTCACCTTCTCTCTCATTAACCATCACTTTACTTTTTTCTACATTTACTCTCAAGGCACGACGCTCACAGACATCAGCAAAACTCTGCACTAGCCTACCAAGTTCTTGTCAGGTACTTGCAAGCAGTACTGCATCATCAGCATACAACAAACTGGAGATATTCCATCCATCACCATTCATTACCAACGCCATCCCTCTCTCCATTACTCGTGTTTTTACTTCTCTCATCACCTCATCCATGTAATATATTGAACAAACATGGGGACATCAAACAACCGTTTCCCACGCCCACACCCATTGTGAATCATTCACTCAGATGCCCATTTACTCTTACACATGCTTCACTACCATCATATATATATATATATATATATATATATATATATATATATATATATATATATATATATATATATATATATATATACATAAAGTATATAATATATACACACGCACACATCACGACGCATACACGTACATATACACGTGTAGGCACCTACACGTATTCGTCAAACACACGCACATACTCACCTATACATGAACGTCCGATACACACACGCACACACGTCATACTGAGAAGACTGTTTACAATTACTTACACATGTACTTCAAATATACACACAAGACGACACACCCACACGTCACACTAATAAGATTGTACACACACACACACACACACACACACACACACACACACACACACACACACACACACACACACACACACACACACACACACACACACACACACTATTCTCTAATGGAACTTGCTGGTGGGAAAATGTGTGTATGTAACTGGTGGTGTGAGAGGTTGCCATGGTAACACACAGGCACCTCGCACTAGTCAACCAAAGACTTCCTTAGCGATATATTTTTGGACAAGGCTGATTAACATCCTTTTGTACGTTTTTTATGCAGATTATGGTAAAGCTTGAAGTATTTAGACAGCACAGTAGGAGAGCAAGGTGTAATAAGCAAAATAAATCGCCAAGGGACAGGTGCTAGGGCGTTGTAGAAAAAGTTTATAGCTGTAATTTTTACCAGAGCGTTCCATTAAGCTGTATGTATAGTTCATCAGACTTAACATGGCTGAGATCTTATATTTGCTGCTTATTTCTCATAGCATAATTACAGGCAGAAGAAAACTATAACACTGCTCTACATATCTTCAACAGCACTTTTTCGTGACTAGCATCATATTCTAATGTCAGGCTCTTGTTATAGCTCAGTATTCAAGATGGTGAGATGGCAATTTTAGGCCAAGTTAAAGTGAAGTTCTATATCCATTCCATATCTCCTATTCGTGACTATACAGGTCTTCCTCTAACATGGGCCGGTTTTCCATCCCTGTGTAGGTCATTTTACTCATTTCACGTAGCCCAGTGCCAGGAAATGACAATGGTATGGCTCTACATCCTTTACATAGCGCTTCTTCGTGACTAGCATAATGTTTTGGTGTTCAT
Organism: Coenobita brevimanus; assembly: GCF_032717465.1. Lineage (NCBI taxonomy): Eukaryota > Metazoa > Arthropoda > Malacostraca > Decapoda > Coenobitidae > Coenobita > Coenobita brevimanus. The sequence continues at coordinate 60,173,334 of NC_137033.1, forward strand.
GTATTGTTACAACTCAGCATTCAAGATGGAGAGATGGTAATTTTAGGTCCATTTAGGGAAAAGAGAGTACTGTTCTATATTCTAGTGTTAATGTATCCTTACAGCTCAGCATTTAAGGTGAGGAGATGGCAATATTAGGCAAAGTGAAAGTGAATAGAGTATGGTAAACATCTAAGTATAATTTCTGACTTTGTTTGCTACGGTCCCTGATGCTTCCTCTACGACGGTTTTCTCTTATGCACTCAGCCTCCTAAGACCCATTCCCAGCTGAATAAAATCGTCTGGAGTCTAATAAAAGAAAAGTACTAGAGTTGTCGCGATGATAGAAGGGTTAATATTTACAACATGAACGCTCTCAGACACTTATAAATAGCTCACAGGTGCATAATAGCCTCTTGTATTAGCTAGAATAAAATACGAGAGTTACCCTGAAGATGAGAGAGCCTCCGTACCCTCTAGTGGATGTAAAAGTAGTTGGGTAAAGTTTCACACAAGTTTCTGGGCTGAACAAGCATGGCATTCCATTGGTCAGTCAGTGGTACTCGGACGATAAGAGGGTGAGGCTGCGTCGGCTCCGTCTCCTGATGTAAGTGTTAAATTTTACTGTTTTGGGGTTAAATTTCGCTGTTTTTGCCATTAAGATGATTCAGATAGGACACAGAGGTATCTTGCTGCCAACCAAGAAGTGTCATAGGTCAAATAGATTCAACAGATGAGGGCAATAGACGTCGTTTTGCTGGTTAGGGGGTAGTGATGGTGTGTAGGCTTCTCCTCTTGCTGCAAGTGTTGGGTTTTGCTGTTTTTGCCATTAAGGTGACTAAATTAGGACACGGGGATATCTTACGGTCAGCCAGGAAGCGTTGTAGGCCAAAGAAATTGTAGAAAATAAGGGAAATGGATGTAATTTTAATAGTAGTGTATCGTCACCTATATCTATAGCCCTAATTGTCTAGATATCTATAGCTAGACGCCTTAAACCTGTATGGGGTGACCATAAATAAATCGCCTCCATGTCGCCCTGCACACTGCCATTTCGCTACCCTCCCCCATCTTACACTCTCTCTCTCTCGTATACCTCCCAACTCCATCCCTCCATTCCATCCCCTTCACTATACTCATTTTACTCTAACTTGGCCTAAATTGCAATCTCTTCATCTCGAATGCTGAGTTGTAACAATAGAATATTATGCTAGTCACGAAAAAGTGCTGTTTCAAAGACGCAACTGAGACACGTGAAAAGCTGCAAATGGACGAAAATTTGGGCCAAGTTAAGGTGAAAGGAGTAGAGTACAGAATCCTCCTTGATAACATAAAAGTTTCCTGATTAAAAAGAACTAGAAAAAATCATCATCATCATCATCATCAAAATTACCACACCACCACCATCACCACAGCCACCATCGTAGCCGTCATCATCATCATCATCATCATCATCATCATCATTAACTTTTTTCATACCTTCACTCTTAAAAACATGCGTACAGTTTGAGTTACACACTGGTATTCGCACACAGTAAATACGCGCACACACCACGCATACAGTAAGTACGCACACACTGAGAACGCACACAATAAACACGCACACGATAAATATGCACAGAATAAACACTCACATACTGAACACCCACACACTGAACACGCACACAATAAACACGCACACAATAAACACGCACACACTGAACACGTACACACTGAACACGTACACACAACACGTACACACTGAACACGTACACACAACACGTACACACAACACGTGCACACTGAACACGCACAATTTGATTAAGTACACACTGAGCACATACAATTTGACTACGTACACACTGATGCACGCACACACCGATGCACGCACACGCTGCGGCATGTACGCACTATACACGCGCACACGGAGCAGGCACACACTAATGCACGCACGTGTTCATTCACGCAAACACTGATACGAGCACTGATCAGAGCACGCACACACACTAATATACGCACACATTGATACACACAGGCACTGATACACACAGGCACTGATACACACAGGCACTGATACACACAGGCACTGATACACACAGGCACTGATACACACAGGCACTGATACACACAGGCACTGATACACACAGGCACTGATACACACAGGCACTGATACACACAGACACTGATACACACAGGCACTGATACACACAGGCACTGATACACACAGGCACTGATACACACAGGCACTGATACACACAGGCACTGATACACACAGGCACTGATACACACAGGCACTGATACACACAGGCACTGATACGAGAACAGATACACGCACACAATGATGCACACACACACAGGTTCACGCACATACCGACACACACACACACACACACACACACACACACACACACACGCACACGCTGAACAAGTACACACTGAACACGTACACACTGAACACGTACACACTGAACAAGTACACACTGAACACGCACACACTGAACACGCACAATTTGACTAAGCACACACTGAACACTCACAATTTGACTACGTACACACTTAACATGTACACACTGATGCACGCACACGCTGTGGCATGTACGCACTAAACACGCGCACACGGAGCAGGCACACACTAATGCACGCACGTATTCATGCACGCAAACACTGATACAACCACTGATCAGAGCACGCACGCACAGTAATATACGCACACACTGATACACACAGGCACTGATACACACAGGTACTGATACACACAGGTACTGATACACACAGGCACTGATACACACAGGCACTGATACACACAGGCATTGATACACACAGGCACTGATACACACAGGCACTGATACACACAGGCACTGATACACACAGGCACTGATACACACAGGCACTGATACACACAGGCATTGATACACGCACACTCAGATACGAGCACATATATACACACGCAGAATGATGCACACACACACACACACACACACACACACACACACACACAGGTGAATGGACTCAGTGATGCTCGGAAAGATTAATGCACGCAAGCATTTACGTATGTGGACATGTAATTTCTCTCTCTCTCTCTCTCTCTCTCTCTCTCTCTATGACGCACCCTTCCCTCACACACAGAGACCTGCACATAGCTGCACTTCCACACAGCCACACCTTACAATGTCTCCAAAGTCACATGCAGTACAACATGACATAGAAGATCCCGGTTGTGATATGATTACCCCAATGAATCCTACATCATACTTTTTTTATTTTATTCTTACTGTCTCAAGACGATTTTATTTAATACTAAAGATCTATGGCAGTGAAGGTTAACTAAGATATTATTCCTTTCGCAGGGGTAACGAACGGCCAGTAACAGGAGCAGCCAACAGAGAGCTATGTGGCATTTCTTTACTGCAGTGTGTCACCATATCCCGCCCCGCACCACCACACATCCCCGCCAGTCCCTCTCTACTCACCAGTCTTCGAAACTACCTAACATTGTCTTTCCAGAGCCACGAAGTGTAGATGTTGATACAAATAAACGTGAAATACAATTATGTCTGAGTTTCTCTCCTCATCTGAGCATGACATCAAATAAATAACTGGTATCTTGTGTAATTACCTTTTTTTAATATTAACTAACAGGAAACTCCCAGCCCAAAAGCAGTCAAGATGGAGAGTTCTCAGCCCCTACATCACTTCAAAATCTCTTTACCTAAAATCTCGTGGCCAGTGACATGCAAGATTTTCGCATAATAATCTGTACGTAGAGAGAATAACATGCTAGTTTATGGAATACAGGAGTCTGCCACAACTCTCCATTTGGGGAAAAGAATGGTTAAAAGAAAATACATAGACAGAGGCGAATGGGAGAAGGCTGTCGTATTAGACTGTTGGGGGGTACCATTGATATTTTCACTGCATTTTTCTCTCATACAAAATATAATTAAAGCTTTATTAATCCCCCAATACGCACATCATTGTTGACTAATGTGATCCGGTACGAGTAAGGCTGAAAAAAAAAAAAAAGGGTAATAAAAAATATATATATTTTTTCTGCTAGAAGGTGTTATTACAACCAACCGATAAAGAGCGATGAAGCTATGTGTTTGGCCAGGTTTATATATCTGTCTATCAGTCTGTCTGACTGCCTGCCTGCCCGTCTGTCTGCCTGTCTGTTAGCAAGATTATAGGAAAAAGTCAGCAGATTATCTTATTTCTTTATTTAGATTTTGAATTTACCGTTCTATACAAACTCATACGAACTCGGGAACGTTGTCGCTGGAATCCAAGCAGGAAGAGTCAGCGGACAGTGACTAATTTTTCTCAGTTACCCATCCATTTTACTGCTTTCGCTGAATAGGGCCACCCCGACTTAATCAGTGGTGTCACAAAAGGTGCGCGGGGAAGTCAAGCGAGCAGATCATCTCTGTCATTACACTTTGAGTTAAGTTAGGATGAAGTAATTTTTTTTTTTTTTTATAGAATTCAGTAAAAGGTCAGGGGTACAAGACAAAGATAAAGGTTCAGTCAGTCGTCATGTCCGAGTGAGAGGCTCATCAATTTCGAAGCATTGTGATGAACAAGCAATAAACAGAACGTCAGAAGCAGACTCCGTGGAGAGAGTGCATGACTCCGTGGAGAGAGTGCATGACTCCGTGGAGAGAGTGCATCAGTAGGCTACATAACGTCTACGCGATTATTTTATTTTCTGTTATCATACTTCAGAACCACAGGTGTTTAGTGATAAACTGAACGGGTGTTTCAACCGACTGTGTGGCGCGAGTGTTGTTGGCGTCACTTCATAAGCTGGTGATTAGATTTTGCTGGATTATCCCGCCATTGTCCTGCCTGTGAACTGTCGCCTTGTTCCCACTGCACCCACCAAAGGTATGCTGTTTGACTTTATTAATTCTGTACCCATTTTACTCAAACTTGGCCTAAAATTTTCCTCTCTCCAACTTGAATACTGAGTTGTAGCAATAGATTAATACTAGAATATGTAAGTCACAAAAAAGTGCCATTGAAGAGGAGCCGGAGCGCTGCCCTTTTCTGTCAATGGCCCATGTGAAGTAAGCGGCAAAAAGACGAAAATCTGGGTCAAGTTACCCTGAAAAAAAGTAGTATAATGCAGGATACTATGATATTCTAGGAAGCTGTCGACAGTTGAGAGTTGTCTGTGGTTTGCAATAGCGAGACAGGCAGAAAGAAAGACACACAGACGGAAGACAAACAGACACATGGCAAGGAGACAGGAAAGGGGAGACGAAGCGTGGCGTTATTTTGAGTGAAGTTGACATCATAGCACATTAAAATATATTTGTGCCGCAACTTTAATAGCATGTCTTCTTATGTATTACCAAGGTCCTTTGACGAGTAGTGAGCTTACACACACACACACACACACACACACACACACACACACACACACACACACACACACACACACACACACACACACACACACGCGCACACACACACACACACACACACACACACACACACACACACACACACACACACACACACACACACACACACACTGCAACCACATCAAACTATACAACCCCCACCCCTCCACTCACAACACATTCACCTACACACACACACACACACACACACACACACACACACACACACACACACACACACACACACACACACACACACACACACACACTGCAACCACATCAAACTATACAACCCCCACCCCCCTCCACTCACAACACATTCACCTACACACACACACACACACACACACACACACACACACTGCAACCACATCAAACTATACAACCCCCACCCCCTCTCCACTCACAACACATTCACCTACACACACACACACACACACACACACACACACACACACAATGCTCTCTAGTGGAACTTGCTAATGGGGTAATGTGTGTATGTAACTTTGGTGGTGTGAGAGGTTGCCATGGTAACACTCAGGCACCTCCCACTAGTCAAAGATTTTCTTAACGGTATATTTTTGCATAAGGCTGGTTAATATCGTTTTGTACACACACACACACACACACACACACACACACACACACACACACACACACACACACACCTCACTTAGCAACTTGTCGGCAGACGCGAATACATGATTTAGGAAGCAACAAAGACAGCAACAATATTAATACTCGAAGGAAGGCCAAAAGCAGAGTACAGGAACCAGTTTATGTCAACGTTTCGCCCACAAAGCTTCTTCAGGAACATCATTACTGGACAACACTCCACTCCTTAAACAGACCCAAGCCTGACTGGTAGTGCAGGATTGTGTACTTGTGTTCTGGTCACCATTCAGGCTTAGGTCAATTTAAATAGTGAAGCACTGTCTACTGGTGGTGTTCCTGAAGAAGTCTTGGGGCAGAATGTTGCAAGTGGGATTCTGTACTCTGCTTTTGGTCTTTCTCTGTATACAGCAGCGAATACACCATAATTTTACTGTTTATCTTCCTTATGAAAGCTAACCCAGAATCCAGCTAAATGAAACGAGTATTTCCCCATCCAATTTTTATCCCATACTTCACACTCGGGACGATTTGCATCAGTATATGACCGATTCCCGCCTCAGTGTTACGAGTCCTTTGACGGAAGGTAATCGAATATTGTTTTTGCTGGGTTTTATGGGCCGGCTAAATGCCTCACACATAGTAAAGCCTCTAGTCATACAAGCCTCCGCACGCAACATACTGGTGAAGCACAAATGGTGATGGGTTTCTGTTGTGAGAATGACGCCAGATCCAATATTAACCCTCTGCAGTTCGGGACAGCTCTAGTATTACGCAAGTCTAATTGAATGTTGTTTTTGCTCAGTTACAGTATATGGACCAGGTTAATGTCTCTCACATTGGGAAGCCTTAAGTCTTACAAGGTTAGGCACGCAACACAGAAGCACAAATGGTGATGGGTGTCTGTAGTGAGAGTGATACGTAAATGTGTTATAATGATTCATCCCGTCAGTCTGCATTATGAACCGACAGGGTGATCACATATGCAAGTATGTCCGTGAGCAAAAAGCCTCCAACACCTATCTGCCAGTTGAGGCAGTGGAAGGGTGCCACATGAACTAGTTTCTTGTGATAGCAATATGAAACACACAAGAGAAAGGTATCAGAAGGAACGATACTCTCATTTGACAAGAGTGAGAAATACGGAAATTAGGACGCAAGGCTGGCAGAGAATTTTGACTCCACATGAAAATACTTAATATCAGGATTTTCTTTAAATGGCCGCCTTGGTTTGAGTTACCCTAAAAACAGATCACGAGACAAAAACGCTTTCACTGAGCGACCGTGGATCTCCAGCTGAAAGTATATTGATGGTTAAATAGTAGTGATATGTACGTTGGTCTGCTGTAACATCACATATTAGTTCTGTAGTGTGTTTTTATGAGCAAAGTGCAACACCGGTAGATTACATGACCTCCCCCCCTTTCCTTGCGCGCGCACCCCCCGAATTCCTCGTCCAGCAGCGGTGGCAGCAACATCTCCTCTCCTCATCATGGCCTCGTCTACTACTGCTCCAGCCTACGACCCGTTGAGGGGGGCTAATCATAGCAGTACTGAGCCTGAAGGAGGAGTGCAGACCATGACCATCACCGGCACCGTGAAGTGGTACAGCATCAGGGCGAAGTACGGGTTCATCCGGCGCCAGGATACTGGCGTCGATGTATTTGTGCATCGCTCAGCGATCGCTGCTACCTCTTCTCGGCGCCCCTCGCTCTCGTTACGCCAGGGCGAGACAGTTGAGTTCCACATTCACCAGACACCGAAGGGTCCCGAGGCTAGAGACGTCACTGGACCGGGAGGTGCAGCTGTGCAAGGCTTTGCCAATGCACGGCGGCGCCGGCCTGGGGATCCCCGATGTCCTGAGGATGTGGATACCATTGTCGCCATGTGCATCGCGACGGCGAAGGCTTTCTGTGGCGATGACAAGGCAGCTATGCTCGTTCTACTCCCCGAAATCTTCGAGAAGAACTGGCTGCCACACCTTGTCATCCCTCAGAGCTTCGCTCGTGATGCTCGGCCAACCCCTCGTCAGGAGCGTCACACCACCTCGCTGCAGCCTCCTAGACCCCGCACAACACCGCGGAAAAAGCTGCAGCTTGACGCTCCTCTTAACAGAGCGACTGCCTCCTCCTGCACTACCTCTGCCCCGCCCATGGACACCGACACCGCCGGCGATCACCGCCCGCCGTCAGTAGCTGAGGGAAGGGTCGCCTCTCCTGTCCTTTCCATCCTACAGGAAGAAAGCGACCACACCTCCCCCTCACCACCTGATGCTGTCGTGAACCTCCAGGCCACCGAGGAGGCATGTACCTCTCCCTCCCCACCACCGACATCGTACAAGAAGACGAAGAGGAAGAAACAGCCTAAACCACCGCCACCTGCCGAGATAGATCCTGAAGGCACTACTCCACACGCTTCTGAACCTGACCTCAGCTATAACGACACCCTCAGCAAGGCAGAAATTTCCAGCATCGTAAAGTCGGCCTTTAATCCCGACATTCTCCTAGGCCGTCTAAAACAGACAGACGTATTCTTATTTTCCAAACTAACCAGCCCCAGCAGTTCCTCGTAGAGGCTGCTCCACTGACATCTCTGATAACTCTGGCGGGCTCTCCACCCTGAGCCCGGGTCCATTTTCATAATAAAATGGACGAATCTCAACAACGACAACGCACCCCCCCCCCTACACACATCTACACGCAAGCTAATCAGTTTCCACATCTTAAAGTTGTACAAACCTACCTACGTGCAAGATATACAAGGAAAGTTATTACGAAAATGGTTATGGTCATCATCTTGCTCGTTCATTGGCGAGTTTCCTTAATTGGTCTCTGTGTGTGGTTTATGGCTTCTCTCTAGACTTGAAGGACTTGTATCTCAGTACTTGAAGCTTATTGATTCCTTGTTTTTTATACTGTGATAATTATAGGTCTTTCACAATAACCTGGCCCATTATTTTCGTCCTTCATACATATATCTCCTGGTTCATTTTCTCGTCCTTCATACATACATCTGCCACCCATTTCTGTATTACCTTCACCTTCACTTGGTAGATTTTTGTCCTGTATACCTACTTCTCCCCTTGGGGCTAAGATGCGAATGAATGTGTTTGAATGGATGAGTAAATGGGGAGTGTGTCGTCCTGTCTCGGCTACCTCCCTTTCCTTGGGGGAAGCAGCCTAGGTATATAGATAGATAGATAGATAGATACCTACTTCGACCATCCATTTCTACTGTACACTCACTTTAAGCTGGTCCAAATTTACGTCTTCCATACAAACTTCACTTATCAATCAATCAGTCAGTCAGTCAATCAATCTAACTGTTTACCTGTCTATCGCCAGATGCCTTAATCCCGTCAGGGGTGACCACAAATGAATCACCTCCATGTCACCCTTTCCTCCTCCATATGGCGACCTTCTCTGCAACTCACGCCCCCTTTTCTCACCTCAACCCTTCCTCTCTAACTTCACTCCCCTCCACAGTTTCTCGTATTGAAATAGATAATTTTCTGACCTGAAGTTTCCTTGTCTTGCTTCACTCCTATCCAAAGGCCTCTCGTATTGAAATAGGAATCCTCTCATCTCAAGCCCTCTCCTACTTCTCTCGTCTCCAAAGTCTCTCATATTAAAGGCGATACACTTTCTTAGTATTCTGGTCCACCTCGGTCTCTTAAATTGGTCTCGGGTCCTCAAGGCACAATCAAAAGCTGTAGGTATCTCGTCTATCTATTTATCTTTTGCCAGACGCCTTAATCCCGTAAGGGGTGGGCACAAACAAATCTCCTCCATGTCGCCCTGTCCCACTCCATTTCACTGCCCCACTCCCAGCTCACACACCCCTCCCTCATATACCTCTCCACTCCATCCCTCCATCTCATCTTGGCCTTCCCCTCCCTCTCCCCCCCTCCACCTCGCTCACATACACTCTCCTCGTTAGTCTTTCACTCACTGTCTCGTCTGGACAATAAAACGATTTCTTTGAGACTTCCTTTCCCGTTTATTGGCTGCAGGATCCACCGTTCTTGAGCTTTAGGATGATCTGGTATATTTTGTGTTCTGGCATGACTTACAAGTTAACTGTGCTTCTTTTATATTCTTGAGAGAGAGAGAGAGAGAGAGAGAGGGTGCGTCCTTTACCGCAGCATTTTGTAAGTAGAAAATGGAAAACTTTGACCAGTTCCCTTTCGCTACCTCAGTCCATGTAATAAGGTGCTGGAATTTCCTATCAGCAAAAGGCATGGTATCACTTTTCTCTCATGTCATCTCAGTTTATATTTTTATTTTTATATTTTCCTTTTCCCTACTTTCATTTATTCTTTCCCCCATTTATATCCTCCACACTCCTACCTTCATTAATTCTTTTCCTCATTGTAATTTCCCTTATCAGGCAAATCACTTAGGATCCTCGCAAGCCTGTACTTAGAGCCGGTAGCATCAGTGGTTATAATCATTCCAAGCAGGAAAATTGTACACTTGAAATACACGGCCTCTTCGACTTATGGTCCTCCTCATTACAAAGGGTGAGGCATAAGTCTGTAGGCATATGGAAAGGACACATCTGAGGTTATCCTGTGTGTGTGTGTGTGTGTGTGTGTGTGTGTGTGTGTGTGTGTGTGTGTGTGTGTGTGTGTGTGTGTGTGTGCGTGTGTGTGTGTGTTCGTGTTCGTGTACGTGTTCTTGAGGCAGTTCTGCTTCATCACCAAACTAGCTCCCGTAACATCACTAACCAACACCGATGACTGGCACCTCAAATCACTACCTCCCTCGACCAGTGCCCAGCTATCAAGCCTCTTCCCCTGTATGTTGCTGAGAGGAGAATTGGGTGATATTTTTATAGCCTCGTGACTGACTTGAGATGGCACAGTACTCGTTACCAACAGTGTATCAGGCGCCTTGGTCATAATTCTTAGTCCTTTCGAAGAGATTACATTTAAACGATTCAGAGTAGGTTTAGGATGGATTAACTTGCCTACCTGCTTACCTGCCTGTGTGCCTGCCTGTCTGCCTACCTAATTACCTACCCACTTACCTGTGTGTCCTTGCGTGCCTGCCTATCCTCCTACCTACCTACCTACCTGTCTACACACACACACACACACACACACACACACACACACACACACACACAAAGGCTAGGGAGACTAGTGATGAGATGAACCCCGTGATAAAACTAGCAAGGTTTTGTTTGGTGTGTCCTGCCCTCTGTTTCTCCAACCAACAAACCTGTTTATTTATTTCCATATTAAGACAAACCCCCCATTTACCATATAATTATCGAAGTTCCTATTTATTCTCTTAGTTATTATTTATCTTCTATCTTAATTATCCATAGACTACCCCAAAGCTCTCATTATTACCATACTAATCAGATCCACCTCTTTCTCAGGCACTCTTTCTCAGTGTAATTATTTCTAGACTATCCCAAAACCAATTTATTGTCAAGCTCAGCTAAACCCACCTTTATGTGTTAGTTTTATGTTTTTCCTTTTTAATATTAACTTGCCTTATTGTGAAACGTTTGGTGGTTATATAAGTGAAGACAAAGGATTAAGTAAGCAGTCCTAAACTCTGGTTGAGACAGAGAACGTTGATAAGGCAAAAGAATGATTATAAATGTATGTCGACCCAGCATCCTAGCCGTCAATTCTCCAAGTCTAGAGAGAGGGCCGAGGGAGCGCAGTGGTGAATGGAGTCAGTGTGGACCGCGAGTGAGCTAAGAGAGGACGGACGCCCCTGTCACTCCCTCCAGGGACAGAGTGTCGCGGCTGTGTTAGTGGTTCGGTTCCTTACTCTCCTGCAGAAGTCTCACCTCGAAGCCTCCTTCCTCTCGTTCACAAGTCTCAAAAGCCTCCTTGAGCACCTACAGCAGTATTTTTCCCCTCCTGCAAAAGTCTCAAAAGCTTCCTTGAGCACCTACAAGTCTCATTCAGTGGCCTACTCCTCCTCCAGAAGTCTCAAAAACCTCCTTCACCCCCCTCAAGAAGTCTCACCCAGTCCCCTTCCCTCCTGCAGAGGTCCAAGCTCAAAGCCTTATGGTTTACATGCAGTGTATTTTTCTGGAATAGAACAGTGAATTTACCTAACATTTTCTGAATATCGATGATCCTGTTAGCTCCGTGATAATGAGGGACGGCATCAGTGCTTAGGACGATTGTGTGATACCATTCCGGCAGAAGTAACTAAAACTCCATTAGTATATTTCTTTACAACGAAGCATCTTTAGGCTGGTTGAGAAGGTTGCAGAGAACCTTCAAGACACAGGAGGTTCACCTGAAAGGATAATTATACGATTCCGGCAGATATAAGGACAAGACACAATTTTTTTCTCGCTCCGACAAGAGTACAAACCTTCAAGCTGGTTGAGAAGGTAGCAGAGAACCTTCCAACTAGAGGAGGTTCAAGTCCAAGGATGATGGTTGAAGAGATGAGACTTGGCGACGGAGGTAAGACTGAGGGAGATGGTGGCGGTGGCGGGGGTCTACAGGCAGGCCAGTGGAGCGCCGACCCCGAGACTGGGCTGGTGACACTGACGGAGGCGGCTCTGGCCAGGCTAATCAACGCTGACCCCATTGACAAGTGGTCTCAACTCGACCCACAGCCAATTGCAAGGTAGTGTGCTTTGAAATTGTCGATGATAGTATGATGATGGTGATGATGATGATGATGATGATGATATAATGATGATGTGGACCTATAGCAATGTGGTATTAAGTCGACCCATAGCTAGTTGCAAGGTATTTGGCCATAGCACTTTAATCTGGTCGTGTGTATGATGATGATAATGACTGATGATTTGATTCTGCACAGCCATGACCAAGAGTTCATCGGAATTTCTTAGCCAACATTGCGTCGTATCTTGCGTATTTCTCTTTCCTCCCCAGAGACAGGGAATATCCTTCCTTCCCATACTCTTTTCTTGTGTACTTCATATTGCTATCACATAGAAATAGTTCATGTAACAGCCCACATTGCCACAACCGGTAGGGAATGTGGGCAAACTTTGGCTGTCCCGTACCACACCACTCTGAGATTTTAACCTTCCTGTATTGCAACGTAGTATATTGATGATGTGAGCTTAAAGCAAGGTACTGTGTTAGTGCTGTCCTTGGGTGATGATGGGAACGGTGAGACTTGCACGGAACCACTTTGATTTTGCTAGTACTGGCCACAAATACTGATGATAAGGGTTCGTTATTGCTTGTGTTAGTTCTTGGTGATGACGGCAACCTGTTGCAAGGCAAAAAAGTCAACTTTTCTCCTCGGTCTGTAACTTTAAAAGGTAGTAAAGGAGAGATGACTGAGATAGCGTGATCGAGCTGTATAGTGTCCAGTCACTAGGCGTACAACGTATCCGAGAGGGCAAGGGTAAATTTGTGGCCCTTATTTTCTGCAGCATTTGTCGTTGTTTTGGCAGATATCTGGTACCACTGGAAAACAGCTTTCACCACAGTTTAAATATGTGAAGCAGAGAGATTTAAGGTAACTATAAATTAAACTTCTAAAAATAACTCGTAAAAAGTACCCTAGTGGTGCAGGTGGCCGGCCTTCTCCCGGCTGTTTGTCTTTACTTGGCACGGACGAGTACATCATATTATCTGGCTGGTGGAGAGAGAGAGAGAGAGAGAGAGAGAGAGAGAGAGAGAAGGCTCCATTTCTCACATCGTAAAGTGGAAGGTAATCTCTATCTCTCCTTACACCCTAGATAGATTGAAAGAGAGATAGATGAGCAAAGATTAGTTTGCCCCTTCTACCCTAGAGCAATATAGTCTCCGGCATAACCATTCCGAGAACATCACTTCAATTTTCCTTCTTGTTACCGCCAGACGATTTTATTCAGCTTAGGAAGGATGACCTCGAATAAAAGCTTTTCGCGGTCACCTACATTCCAGTTCACGGTACTCTGAATGACAGTGGTAGCGTACGAGCCAAAATCCACCATCATTAGTCTACAGTATAGCCCTTGTTACGGTATATTTCCCTGGTGTGCTTGTAAGTGTGCTGTCGCCTTTTGTTCCATATTACAGGTTGCAGTGTAGACTTCGGAGCTCCCTTTTCTCAGCGATTTATTGCGTGTATTGCACCTCGGCCTCTTACTGGATGTTATTAGGAAAGTTGTTGTTTGTTTCTCGCTTTTTACAGCTGGAATAATCCCTTCAGTAGGAGAGGCTTTATGTTAGAAAATAAAGCAGCGTAAAAAACGTAAATTCTGGTTAAAGAGGATCATGACCATTGTATTGTAATTGGGAACGCGAAGGGGAAGTCAAGTACTGTCCTATGATTTGACGGTAATTAAAGGGACACCTGTAATTGAAGGTGATTAGCCCACATCCTTCACTGCAGGTACGGAAAGGTGAGACGTGTCCTATCCTCATCAAGTATTTCAAAAATTGTCGTAACCAATAGGGAGCTTGTCTTTACATTTGCGCTTTCAATTTTAATACTGAATCCTGGCTGCAGCATCCAGGTGACGTCCTGTTTATTCTTGTTGTTACCAGACGATTTTATTCAGCATAGGAAAGGTCTGTCGTACTGGAGGGGTCATCTCTTCCTGTTCTATAAGTCTGTCCTGTGTTGAATAAAACTGGAAGAAAATATTAAGGAATGAAGAAGGCATCCCCAGGGTCAGAGAGTTGATCAAGCAGACCTAAGTGTGTGTGTGTGTGTGTGTGTGTGTGTGTGAGTGTGTATCTTTTTCTCGCTGCCATGGACTCACCTAGGTATTCCACTGAGTTTGTTTGTTTGTTTTTGGCTTAATGGCCATCACCCTCTATTCGGGGTATTAGGCCAGCCGAGTTTCATGATGAAAGTACTGGTCACTCTCTCACCGCGCACACCGCCGATCTAGGGGGCCGGCCGAGGTGGGAGCATGTGATAAAATGCTCTAAGATCGGCTAGACGCACCTCCTCCCCCCTGACAATCAGCGCAGGCCTTATGTTCTCACCCCGATCGTCAGCCCGGAGCAGATCGTAGAGGGTGGTATATGTTGTTGCTCCGAGCTGGTACGATCGGGTGTGAGCACCGAGAGCCAGAAGGTGTCTATAGGAGGCTACGTCTAGCCGAACCTAAAGGTCGATAATAGGAGGGCGAGATGGGGTGCCCTCCTCTGTCTGAGGAGTAGTGGACTCCCCGTGGTCGTAGCCGTATCGTTAGCCGGGGCCGGGGCCGGGTCGTCAACTTGAGAGGTCGTCCTTCGGTTGAGGGGGGCCTCCAGCCTAAGCCTCTTCCTCGGAGTCTTGCGAGGAATAACTGGACGAGGCTTACGAGCCTGGCGCTCCCGTCGGTGAGGGACTGTATGCACATCACGGACGAAGCACTCGGGGATGATAAGGTTGGGCAGCCCATTCTCCTTGAAGATCTTAGGAAGGAGAACACGCAAAGCCCCCTTATCACCCCCACAAAAAGCCTTCGCCGTCGCGATGCACATCTCGACGATGGTGCTTACCTCCCCTGAACACCCCTGATCCCTGGGCTGGTGCCGCCAAACCGTGGGACGCCGCCGTGCATAGGCAGAGTCCTGCACGGCAGCCCCTCCCGGTCCGGCGACGTCCCTAGCTTCAGGACCCTTGGGCGTTCCAAAGAGGACAAACTCCACCGTCTCGCCATCGCCTAGGGAGCGCTGGAGATGCCGTGGATTTGGTTTAGCAATCTCCTGACGGTGCACGAAAATATCAACGCCAGCATCGTGGCGTTTGATAAAACCGTACCCCGCCCGAACGTTAAACCAAACCACAGCACCTCTGATCTTCGTCTGGGACGCAGAAGGCCGAGGCCTGCTGTCTGCCCCCTTCAACGGGTCGTGAGCAACACCAGGAGAGGATGCAGCAGGAACGGGATCTGGACGTCCACACACTTCCATGGTTCGTGGCTCTCAGCCATTCCACTGAGGCAAACATCATACCCTTATACTTAGCGGAGGGAACATATCGCAGTCAGGGGGTTCATCTGTCCATCCTCGAGTTTGGCATCAGTTGGGATTCGGAATAATCTTTTTAGTCGCGTATTCTCGTCAGGTAAGTAAGCTCCCCAACACCTTTTCCTTACCGGTTTATTTTTGCTTGCATCTCATTAATAATTCCTTGCATGTTATTTTTGCCTTCCATGATGGTGTTTAAAAGATATACGCAATATACAGGAGAGTAGTAAGGCACACTATGGAAAATAATTCGCTATGGATAAGGTGTCAGGGAGCCACCTTAACCGACGAGAATACAGGCCTTAATCCCATCAGTCTGAGCATTATTTCCTTCACTACTGCAGACAGAGTGGCACAAAAAAGAAGATATGGAACGTTGTGGTGGCGCTGTGGATGTGCTGGTGTTTTGAGAGAGAATGGAGAATGCGAGACTGACTAGGAGAGTATGTGAGTGGGGTGAAGGTGGAGGGGGTGTGGGAGAAACCGAGAATGAGATGGAGGGGTCGGGTGGAGAGGTAGATGAGTGAGGAGGGTGTAAACTGGAGAGAAGGAAGCGGGATGGCAAAGGATAGAATGACCTGGAGACGATAGATTTGTAGCCATCCTTTCCTAGATTCAGGTATCTTACTATAATACTCGAAGACAAATTAGAAGAGGCCTGGACTAAGCTGAATGAAAACGTGTGGGTGATAAGAAGATACCGATGCCGAGAAACGTTTGTATATAGAAAGGATTAATGGGGGCCTTCTAACAAATTTACAGATACCGAATAACGTTTGCATATAGATAGGATTAATAGAGACTTTCTGGTCGATATACCGACACCGAAAAACGCTTGCATATAGAAGGGGTTAATGGAGACTTTCTAACCATGTATTCAGCGTAGGTCAGACGGGTTCACCTGACAGCACCCCTCCACCTCGCTCTCTTCTGCCCAGCGAGAATAAAACGGAAAAGACGTGATCCTATCGTATCTGGGAGTCCGGGGAGGTGCCAGATTCAGTCACGTTGTTACTACACGTGCGAATTTCCCGCTACTGAGTGAAATCTTCCCGGGTTAATGCCTTGAATCCCGGTGATGTCCATTCTTTTTTTTAAGTTTATTCTTGTTATTATAGTCTGTTTGTTTTCATCTGACGGAACCAGACCACTCCCACAAAGAGAATGCTAAGTCGTGGTTGCGTGAAATTCAGTGGGCCTCAGTTAAGAGATAGAAATGAGTCTCCTTGGTTACTAGTCAAATCTGCTCTCCAGCACGAATGCATTAAAAAAATACCCCGCCGAATTGAAAGGGTTAAATTTGTTATCACGGAAAAGGAAAAAAAAAGTTTATAAGAGAGAGTTTTCCACCGTTTAGCCGCAGTTCCTTCTTCCATGCTTAAAAAAATAAAAAAAGAAATTGTCCCTCGGCTGAATAAAATCGTCTGGCGTTGGTCATAGAAACTGGTTAACTCCTTCAGTCCGATGACAGAGTTTTATTTTAATTCTGTCTGTCTATTTCTGTCTCTGTGTGTGTCTCTCTCTGTCTGTTTGTCTCTCTCTCTCTCTCAAGACGATTTTAAACTTGGAAAAGACCCTTAGTGGCGAAGGGGTTAATGAAGGCTAGATATAACCCCTCCAGTTCGACAAATTCCCTTTAAGCTGGATAAAATCGTCTGGAGACTGCACGAATAAGATTACAGTACTCGTAGTGAAAGGGTTGTGTACCACATTAGCCACACAGCACACCCTCAATCCTCGAATTCTAGGACAGTGAATGAAACGAGCACTCCTCTTGCATAGCTTGGCCTGGCCAGTCGTCACTATGCCCGAGACTTCCAGCGACTCTGCTCGTGCCTGCGACCCGTTGAGGGGGGCACCAAACAGCAGATCCGTGCCGCCAGGAGCCACTTCCATCCAGGGAACCGTGAATTGGTTCAACGTGAGATCGTGTTACGGTTTCATCAAACGCCGGGACACTGGCGCTGATGTTTTCGTGCACGCTTCTGGGATCGTTGCACCAAATCCACGGCATTTCCAGCGCTCACTTGCCGAGGGAGAGACGGTGGAGTTTCGTGTTGTACAGGCTTCCAAGGGTCCCGAGGCTAAGGACGTCACTGGGCCGGGTGGTGTTGCTGTGCAGGGCTCTGCCCGAGCACGGCGGCGTCACCCTGCCCAGAGACGCCAGCCAAAGGGTCCTGGAAGTGCTGGCAACACAAACACACTCGTTGCGATGTGTATCGCGACGGCTGAGGCTTTTAGTGGGGGTAGCAAGGCGGTTCTGGCTGTTCTCCTTCCTCAGATCTTTGAGGAAGAATGCCTTCCACGCCTTGCTATTCCCCGAAGCTTCACCCGCGATCCTCGTCTCCCCCTTCGTCAGGAGCGTCAGGCCCGGCGACAGCAGCCACCACCACCTCGCACGACACCGCGAAAACGGCTGTGTTTGGATGCCCCTCTCAACCGGACGACTGGCGCCACCACCATTGAACCTTCGATCACCGACCCGGAACCGTCACAGGCCATGGATATTGAGCATGGGGAGACTGTCGTGGAGGTCCACCTCCCTTCGTCAGGAGCTGAGGAGGAGCGTGTCTCGTCCCCCGTCCCTCTAGTACATCTGGACGCAGCGGAGCCCTCCTCCGTGCCCTCCCCATCTGCTCCTGACGAAGTGGAGGAGCCTCTTCCACCTTCACCACTGCCTGCCGCCATCGCTCTCTCTTCTTCTCCCCCTCCACCTAAGGAGAAGAGGAAGAAACAAAAGAAGAAAGGGGGAAAGACCAAGAGTGACCCCTCCTCCGTTGCTCGCCGGATCGAGGCCCTCCTTCCACCACTCTCAGGGACTCGTGATCTCGATGCCCGCACGGATGCGGACCTGGAAGAGCTACTCTTCTGCCTCACGGATCCGATCAACGACGAAGATACACTGCCTCTCGTCTACCAGACTTTGTATCAGAAGATCCGTGAGGCATACATCTCCAACTCCCTCTCTCCATCTGAGGAAGCCGCCATCCGTGAGGACATCGGGTTTGATCCACCACGTGCTGCCCTCGTCAACTATATCACCACCAGACTGCTCTCGTAACTGCTGAGCCACGCCTGATCTTGTTCTGCCTTGCTGCTTCGTCTTGCAGTTTTTGTCACCGCTATGCTCTCGTTTGAGAGCTACTTTATGCCACTTCTCTGACGGGCTCTATGTTTGCCCGTGTCCTCACCATGTTGTGAGGCAAATATCACAACAACAACAACAATGAAACGAGGTACACTTAAGAGACATGAAAGTTCTGCCTGGTATTCTGCTGCTCCCACTTAACACTTAGAGAGAGAGAGAGAGGGGGGGGGTGCGGGGGAAATCCGTCACTTTCCTGTATTGTATCAGAGGGAATGATTAGGGGGAGAAGCATACGAAGCCTCTCCCAGCTTAGGAATATTAGGCAACAGAGGGAAGTAAAAAGTAGAAGAGATGAGGTGAAATATTGGGTGAAGTTTTTGTGTCTGGCTGTATAGTACTGTTACACAACTACACTTTCACACACACACACACACACACACACACACACACACACACACACACACACACCTCAACCCCAGTGCCCTTTTATGCTCAGTGACCCGTACATAGGCTATGGTGTCATGTGTTTACTTCTTTCCAGAGCTGAAAATATTGTCTGAGTATTAACCCTCTTATTCCCTAACATTTTATTATTCTAGCTATTTCCAGACGATTTTATTTAGTTAAGAGGGTCTGCTTGAAGTGGCAGGTCTTGATATAACCCTTAAGAAAGCCACGACATGCCAAGACCGGCACAACAGCTGAGCAGAGAAAAAATAATGATGCTCTGTTCTTGTCTAGCGGAAAAGCTTTGGGTGTTTCTCGGCTATACTTGGCTCTATGGGAAAAAAGAGAGAGAGAGAGAGAGAGAGTTCAATAGCTGGAAAGGAGACAATGCTTTGGTGTCCCTCAAAGCAGGGCAATTTTACAAGCCATACTGGGCAAGAGTTTTACTTATTGATACCAAATTTTAGCTGAAATATTGTGTTCTCACTCGATTCGCCCACTTAAGAAAGTATCCTATCCCTGTGTGTGTGTGTGTGTGTGAGAGAGAGAGAGAGAGAGAGAGAGAGAGAGAGAGTACGAGGATGCAGACAGAAATAGGAACAAAACACATCCAGTCACTTAAACCTCAGACCGAGTACCAAGTGTAAGGGACTCAAGTTTTAGGCCACATTACAAAACACACACCAAAGCAATGTACAGGAAAAAGCACCACTGGGCCAGAAAAACAATATACGAAAAACAGTAGGGCCTTAAAAACAAAAGACAACAAGGAGGGCAGGAGATCAGGCTGTGTTGATTGTCTTGATTGTCTCCTCTATCTGACAGAGCGTTGGACACTACGGGAGTCATTTCTGGTCATTGTCTTTTGTTTTGACTGAACAGTGGGCCAAAACAATAGAAAAAACAACAGAGGATTATAAACAGGAGGCAGGAAGGAGGGCGGGAGGGAGGGCTGTTATGTACAGCCTCTTCCATTCAACACAACACTAGCAGTTGGACCTAATTATCTACGGGAGGATTCTCTCTCTCTCTCTCTCTCTCTCTCTCTCGTCTTTTGTCTGTACTACATTAGAAGGACGCATCGTGCCGATTGTGTACCCAATTTTTTAACGAGAGAGAGAGAGAGAGAGAGAAAAAAAGTGTAAATTTTTCCCTGTAGTACACATCTCAGACACTCCTAAATAAACACACACACAAACACACAAACTTATGTACACAGAACAGGCGAAACTTAGAATGTGAAATCCGTTAACTTTCAAGCAGCAAAATTTCTTAACGAATATATAGCCGATCGAAAGTTAGGTTAGGTCACTTTGGGCAGGGTTTGGTCTGATTAGGTAATTTTTGGTTGGGTTGGCTTCAGTTCGACTAGATATAGACGGATTAGGTTAGATTGCTTTAGAATACGTCGGTTTTGATAGGTTTTGGGTTGGGTTTTATTTGGCTGGGTTAGGCTGGGTTAGGTTCGGTTGGATTAGGTCATTTTAGGCTTGACTGGGTTGGGTTAGGTCGGGTATGGTATGGTTAAGTGAGACTGGGTAGGATTAGGTAGGGTTAGATGCGGTTAGGCTGCGTCAGAATTGGTTAGGTTAAGTATAAGGAGGTTACGTGAGATTGTGAGGTTAAATACAATTAGACTGGGTTAGATGAGGTTAAGTTATATTAGGTTGGGTTAATTTGGGTTCGATTAGGTCATTCGAGGTTAGGCAGGGTTCAGTTAGAGTAAATATAGATAGGTTAGTTGAGACTAGGTCTATATAAATTGGTTTATGCATTACGATCTATTATTGGTCGGTCCTTCCAAAGTCAAATATCACAGGAGGTGGGCGTGGTTTTGTGTGTATGTGTGTGTGTGTGTGTGTGTGTGTGTGTGTGTGTGTGTGTGTGTGTGTGCTCGCTTCGTGTTTCGTCTATTTTTTATATTTTGTGTGTGCCTTGTGTGACTGAAACTTAGTGTTTGTATGTTTCACTTCTCGTGTGACTGAGGGTGGACTGCTTAAGAATACCGCCCTTTATAGTTACGATTGCCCCTTCCTCAGTATAGCATATGTTTTTTGTTTAGCTTTCTCTGGACGATTGTATAAGAGCTTCGTGGAAAATACTAGAACTAGAACGATGGCAGTAGATATAGCCTTGTGTACCAGATATCCTGCCCAAGTTTCATTAGCAGATACGTTGCCCAAGTTGAATAAAGTCGTCTGAAGTAAGAATAAGCTTGAAGATACGTTGCTGTACTGAAAGTCGTTGTATATGCCTTGTTTTATGTCTTTTCGTATGTGGCTGCGAGATAACAGACTCAAGTACAGTCTTTTATGGCAAGCGTTAATAGATATCTCAGTGCTTTGCTTAATATGAAGGTAAATATTTCACCGGAATGTTTCTAAAGCTTTCCGCCTCCTCTCAAGTAAGGATGTTTACTGTCTATTAAACTCTTCCTATTGGTAACATTAATGGTATATGTTTACAGCTCCCCACCTCTCAGGCATGGGTGTTTACTCGTGTCTGTTACATGGGTTTCTATTACACTCGTCATATTGGTAATCTGTCGGTGGTATGTTTTTCAAGCCTCCTACCTCCCTCTCGTGCAAGGGTGTTTATTATCTATTACACTCCTCCTATTGGTAATTGGTCAATAGCACGTTTGTAGCTTCCGACCTCCCTCGTGCAAGGCTTTTTTCTGCTGATTACACCCACCATATTGGGAGTTGTACACGTCCTGTCTGATTATACAATGACAACTCTCTCAAATCATTCATGGTCTTCTCACAGCCTTCATCAGCCTCTGAACCACGTAGTCTCGTCTGCTTATACTGTAGCACTCCTCATAGTCCTCATCAGCCTCCGAACTTCCTATCTAAGCGTATATTATTGTTATCCTGTGTTCTTTTTTTCGTTCTTCGTTTTTTTTTCACTTTTTCTGGCCCCATTCTGCCTTTATGCGCTTTGTTTCAGTCTCTGCTCTCTTTATCTCATTCTCTGTTCTTTTTGCTTTTACTCACTGCTCTTTTTCTCTTATCCCCCCTCTTTATTTCTCGTTGTCCTGCCACGGTCAGCCAGTTACAATATTTCATGGTTCATTATGCAGATACGAGGCTGTAAGTAACGAGCAGGCAAGCGACCAGGCAAGATGATATATTGTAGCCGTGGCGAATCAGGCAGACATACATGATCAGAGAATTACATATTCCATGATTAATCATGCGGGGAACACTGCTAAAACAGCCTTTCTGGACCTCATCAATCACTCGTGGCATTTAGGCATTATTCCATCTCAATGGAAGGAGGCTATAATCCATCCCATCCCCAAGCCTCTCGATCCCACCACCTACAGACCCATCTCTCTTCTTAGTTGTCTCTCCAAAACCACAGAAAGAATGGTTAAAAGCCGCCTTGACTGGGTCACCCCATCACCACATAGCCACATCTTCGCCTTCACAAAAGGCAAGGGCACAGCTGAATGCCTTAGCTCATTTTTATCAGAGCTCAGGGGAGGTAAAGGCCTAGCCATTTTCATAGACCTGGAAAAAGCTTTTGAGCTGGCATGTCCCGAGGCCATCCTTGCCACCCTTGCAAGCAAGGGTGTTAAGGGTCACCTGCGCTGGCTTGAAAGCTTTTTCTCAGGTCGCAAAGCCAAAGTCAGGTTCCAAGGCCATCTTTCAGAAGCATATAATCACACAAATGGCACTCCACAAGGAAGCATCATAAGCCCCACCCTTTTTAATACATTAATTGAATGCCTCCTTCATCTCGACCTGGGCCAAGGAGCTCGCCTTTTGTGTTATGCTGATGATATAACTCTAGTAATATATGGGGGGCGCTACTCACAGAAAGCGCAAAAAGCACTCGACATCCTGCATAAAAAATGTAGAGAATTAGGCCTGAAAATAAATCCGCTCAAAACTAAGGCCCTCCCCATCAAAATTCCAACCCCACCAAAACAGCTGTTCCTCAGTAACTCTCTTATAGAGTACGTCAACACCCACCAGTACCTAGGGGTATACATGGACAGAAACCTCACCTTTGACACAGAAATAAAATACCTCCGAGATATCACCAAATTACGCCTCAACGCCCTTAGATCTTTAGCTGGCAAAGGTGAAGGAGCTTCATTTAAAGTCTTACGTCTCTTCTATATTCAGGCAATAAGATCTATTATTGATTACGCAGCGCCTGCCTTACCCACCATCAACCCAAAATTAGCCGACAAACTGGAGGTTATACAGAATGAGACACTAAGAATTATGACGGGATCACCAATGTGGACACGGCTTTGCAACCTCAGAATGGAGTGCAACATCGAATCTATTAACATCAGAATCAAAGCAAGAGTCGCTAGCTTGGCAGCCAAGCTTACACGTAAAAACTCCCCCCGCCCCCGTACAACACGATTAACGGCGGCTGCTAACCTACACCCCGACATCCTAAACAACACCTGGAGTCACTGCGCCGCAAAAGCCATTCACTCCTTTAATCTAAATCCCATCATAAATCTCCCCCCAGATGAACCAAGTGTAGCGTATCATCCCCGCCCTCCTTGGGATCCCCCTCTATTCAATCTTATCATTACAAGCTCTCCCCCTAAAGCCCTCACTCCCGTACAACAATTACGCCAAGAGAGCTTAATGCAAATTGCCTCCCTCACCTCCCCCAACTCATCAACCTACTATACAGACGGCTCTGTGAATAACAATAAAGCAGGTGCGGCAGTCGTATGCCGAGAACACTCATTTGGCCTGCGTGTATCAGATGGAGCCTCTACACTCCAGACTGAATTAATTGCAATTCTTACCGCCATGGATGATGCCCTAGACATCAACCCAACATCCCATACAATCATCCATACAGACTCCGGCAGCGCAATACAAACGCTAAGAAAACAGGAGCCGTCTGATAACACTCATTTAATTACTGACATAATTGCCACCGCGCAAGAAATACGAGATGCTGGCGGAACTATAACAATTAATTGGATACCCAGCCATGTAGGTATCAAAGGGAATGAATTGGCAGACCAACTAGCCAAAGAAGCCACGGAATATTCACACGTTCAGGTTGACATAACACCGAGCCTCACTCAGATCAAAAGAACAATTAAAATGCAGGCAGCAACAATCAACCGCTCAGAACACGAGCATCAAGTCCAGGCGGGCTCCCCTTCTGCAATATGGTATGCTGCCGCTACAAAATATGAGCCAATAAATGCTATTAACAAATTCAAAAGCAGAACACTTAAAAATATACGACGCCTCCGCCTGGGATATAAGTGTAAAGCTCATATACTCACAAATGAGGCACAACCCAGCACGTGTGAAAACTGCAACACTGATACCCCATTCCCGTTTCTCCACTATATTCTCAGCTGCCGAAACACCAATAAATTTAACAGACCTGTCAATCTCCCCAACCCAGATACGCCTCGCATAAATACGGCAGCCAGCCCCGAGGAGACACTTAAACAAGCAGCTGCTGCAGTGATTGCTAATACACCCATAACAACCCCAGCAAACATCACTGCACACTTCCCCCCACCCTTTTAAAATCACTCAGTCAGGCAGCCACAACTGTCTCAGTCACCATGCCCCCTTCCATACGGTTCAGGTACCGTTAATCCCCGCGCCTAACGGTCACCTGGTCACCTGTTCCATTATACCCTCCCACTCTAAAATCACCCGTGTGTTTGTGCCTGCATGCGCGGATGTTTTTATACATCAACGTGTGCAGGCATATGATGCACCTGTGAGCTATATTATTATTATTTTTTTTAAAAAGGCCATACAGAACCACCACGGTGGTTTCTTCCCCCTCAAATACAGCCCACACAACCAACTAAGAAATCCAGTCAAAAATCCACTGACTGGGCTAATGTAAGGCCCGGCCCTCCCTATAGGGGAGGAAATCGTCAACGAACGAACGAGCCCAGAGTCAGTGAGCCTCAGTGTCGCTCTTGCTAGGGTAGGGTGTACATCTCCGACGGTTAGTCCATGGCGCCAAGCCGTCTACACTCGCATGATCGCATCTGCCACACCAACGGTACCCCCTCCCTCGCCTTCAGTCACCTAATGTCGGCTGGGGAGTGTGTACGTGTGATGCCCAGCTCCGCGGTGCCTGGCTGTCTTGTTACGCTTACCGTACCAGGCTCATTGCAAATGAGAAATATGTTTCGCTGAGGGTGGGTCGTTAGGAGAAAATACACTGAGGTGGTTTGGCCATGTGGAGAGGATGGAGAGCGAGAGACAAACGAGGAGAGTGTATGTGAGTGAGGTGGAGGAGGGGAGGAGAGGGAGGGGAGGCCTAAGATGAGATGGAAGGATGGGATGGAGGTATGTGAGAGAGAGGGGGGGTGAGCCAGTGGCGTATCCAGGAAATTTGCCAGGGGGCGCAAACACTTGGAATATTTCCCCATAATGTCACCACAAACTTTCCTAGATTTGATGCTTTATGTCATCAGAAATAAATTGACATCATTACTGTCGCATTTGTTCCAATGTCTTAAAGAAAAACTATCTTTTCCACACATATTGACAGCTTTCTTGAAGTTACTTTAAGTTAATAGCTAATAATCCTTTCAGAGGACAAGTATGTAAAAACACTCAGTACATAATGTTACCAGAGGTCTACTATTTCATTAGAGAGAAAATGGAAACACCAGCAATAAATTAGAAGGCACTGGAGTTGCCCTAGCAAAGACATCTCCATGTCATTAGTATCCTTGGTCATCAGGGTACTCTCGTAGATGGTAGTAGTAGCGATACCTGCATGCTAACTTCCCTCCGTTCTACCTCAAAATATTTTTTTTTTCTCGGTACCACAAATTTCTTGAGCACTTTTAGTACTGAAAAAATGACTGTCAACGCTATACTCTTAGTGCATCATTTACCTGCTATCTTTATCTCTCTGTGCATATAAGGAATTACAGCTATTTTGCGTAATAACCTATGTAATTATAATGAATTATACCACACATCGGCACAGCAAGTACCATACGAGATGCAATGGCGTCCATACTATCTGTTTATGTTCGGAAATAAACCCTGTATTTTGATTGGCTGCTGGAAGAAAAATAGCGGAATGGATGGGCCAATGAAAACTTGAGATCTGGCGTGAGTGTCCCGAACACACATACTTTCCCACATTCGTATCGTTTTTTTCTGTTTTCCTTTGCGGTTCTCTCTCTCTCTCTCTCTCTCTCTCTCTCTCTCTCTCTCTCTCTCTCTCTCCACTTAGCACATATGCATAAATTCAAACCCGCTGCTGCAGCCACCCCCAGTCTGGTATTCTGTTTTGCACTACTGTTGTGGTGGTAGGCAGTAGAAATTCTGTTTTCCACTACTTATTCTTTTAGTTTGATTCTCACTGGCTCAGGCATCAGGGGTGGTGCATACGTCAAGACTGACCTAAGTAAAAATACATCTGCAGGGATTAACCTGTCTTAATCCTTGACTCAGGTGACCACGCCACCTGCCCCTCTCAGCAGGGAATGATTTTCATATCACCTGAACTGTACTGTGCTGCATTGAAAGGATTTTTCCATTAAGGAAAAAAAAAAAAAACGGCGTAGAGCTATTCATCTTGAAAATTCTCACCTAGAAAAGTGGGGGGGACAAAAGATACTCTGTCCCCCAGGCTCCAAAAAGTGTGTGTGTGGGGGGGGGGAAGCAAGTCCCCCTGTCCCCCACTCAAACGAGGCCCCTGGCACACCTTACCGTGTATAATGTACAGTAGTCTGAGGTGATCAAAATGGCTTCATGCAGTCTTCGAAAATTCTGCTTGTTTCAGTTGTGTGTAATAATTGTGCAGTTTTTGTTTGCAACTGGCTACAGGGTGAGAGGATATGGCTGCAGGGTGAGAGGATATGGCTGCAGGGTGAGAGGATATGGCTGCAGGGTGAGAGGATATGGCTGCAGGGTGAGAGGATATGGCTACAGGGTAAGAGGATTTGGCTACAGGGTGAGAGGATGTGGCTGCAGGGTGAGAGGATGTGGCTGCAGGGTGAGAGGATGTGGCTGCAGGGTGAGAGGATATGGCTGCAGGGTGAGAGGATGTGGCTGAGGGGACAGGAAGGCCATTTTTACACCTCATCAGGCTTCATGTGCAAAACATCATTACAGCTCTAATATTAACCACGTCATCTACGGTGTCAGGGGAAATTGTTAACTTATAAATGGTCATTTTTTTCCCAAGGGTTTTATTATATTTAGCTTTCAATTTCAAAGGAAATTATTGCTTCCACAAAATTTTTGGAAATAGATAATATTGTTTAATATACAGGTGGTAAAATTAGGAAAATTGTATTGTCATACAAGAACTATGCCAAAAATCCCTTTCAGCATTTCCCCCAAATATTCCCAGGGGGGGCAAAGTGCCCCCCTGCCCCCCCAGTGGCTACGTGTATGAGGTGTGCTGTGGGGGAGGGCAGTGAAATGGCGGGGGACAGGGCGATAAGGAGGCGGTATGTTTGTTCTTACGGGATGGAGTCGTCATGCTATAGACAGTTAGATATATTGGTGTAGTGTTAATAACTGTTCTTTATTCTTCATTTTATTTTGTATTAACCTCGTCATCCTTGTTCTTATTGTTTTTATAATGCTGAAAAGTATGGGGAAGACTGTAGGCCTATCATGTATTAAGCAGTGTAGCTCGGCCTTATTACACCCATTTCCTCTCCCCCTCCTCCTCCTCCTCCTCCTCTTCCTCTCCTTCTTTCCTCTCCTGTCCTCTCCTCCTCCTCCTCTTCCGTCTTTTTTCCTCCTTTTTCTCCTCCTCTTTCTCCTTTCCTTGTCTTCCTCTCCATTCCTCTTTCTCTTTATCATTCTCCACTTCTTCCTCCTCCTTCGCGCTCTTCCCCCTCTTTCTCTTTTCCTCCTCATCCTCATCCTTCTTTTCATCATTTCCTTCTTCCTTTTTCTCCTCCTCCTCCTCCTCCTCCTCTTGGGTATAAGGAAGAGTTGTCTTATTTGGGAGACATGTTATGTGCTGGAGGTGGGACTGGAGCTAGGTCTGTGGCCAGAGTGAGGAGTGGTTGGAAGAAGTTCAGGGAGCTGTTGCCTCCCCTGACATTGAGAGGGCTCTCCCTCCATGCTAGGGGACCTTTGTATGCAGAATGTGTTAGCTGTGTAATGCTGTATGGTAGTGAGACCTGGGCAGTAAAGGAAGACGAGATCTGTAGGCTCAAATATACAGAAATGACAGTGATTAAAAGGATGTGTAGTGTGTCCTTGGATGTGAGGCCTGGGGGGCTGGTTTATGATTGAAGAGTTGAGAGGAAGGTTGGGACTGGAGTGTATTGGTGTTGTGGTGATGAGGGGTAGATTGAGATGGTTTGGGCATGTGGAGAGGATGGAGGATGACAGTTGGTTGCGGAAAGTGTAAAGTGTGAACGTCGGGGGTAGGGATGTGAGAGGCAGACTGTCACACTTTTAATAGCACTTGAGCTAACTGAGGAGGGAAATACCACTTTTGAATGTATGCTGTTTTTTTTTTTAACCTGAGGTACCTGTACTGATGCTGTATTACTTGACGTAGTGTATGTCAGCATCTATTATGCACTAGTGTGAGCCTGAGTAAAATCATGTAGTGTTTGCCTAAATATAACTTTTAGATGGACCATTTGCAGAGAAAGTTACTTTGAATTAGTTTTTGTAAGCCTGTGACTGCTAGTAATTGTTTTAGTTTTATAAAATGCTTTGGTGTTAGCATGAGTAAAAACTGCAGTGGATCAGGTCTGGTCAAAGGGTTAAATGGTGTAGGGGGCACAGGAAGCAGCTCTTCCTTAACAGCCTATCTATCCATCTGTCTATCTATTGTCAGACGCCTTAATCCCATAAGGGGTGGCCACAAACAAATCGCCTCCATATCGCCATGTCCTCTGCCATTTCACCGTCCTGTCCCCAGCTCACAACCCCCTCTCTCATATACAACCCTCCTTCATAACAACCCTTTTTGTATATTACACGTCAACATTGTGTACTGTTATTTATGGTGCTTGCATAGTAACAGTGTTGGCATCAGTAATATACAAAAGCACACTGAGATGAGATGTGCACAATAAATGGCTCAAAAAGTGGTGTTGAGAAATATCCAAATCCACCAAGAATACAACTGTAAATGACAATGTTGTACTGATTATGAAAATTGATTTTGCAGGATGAAGGAAGCAGAAGAGAAAGTCTAAAAGATAACCAAAGAGACGAAAGATGTGGCTAAGGTGATGCAAGAAGGCGGCAGTCTGGTGAGTAAACTGAAGAACAAGGTGAAGATGGTGCAGAGAGGGAGCCAGGATACAAAAAGCCTTTGTTACAAGTAAGGCCCAGTATTTTATTCTGTCTATCTACCTATCTACAGCCAGACAAATAAGACATTATTTTTTCCATCTATCTGTTGCCAGATACCTTAATCCCGTAAGGGGTGCCAACAAACAAACTGTCTCCAAGTTGCCCTGTACCCTGCCATTTCACTGCCCTTCCCCCAGCGTACACCCCAGTCTCTCATATAACTCTCTACTCCATCCCTGCATCTCATCCTTGGTCTGCCCCTCCCTCTGCCCTCCTCCACCTCACTCACACACACTGTCCTAGCTAGTGTCTCAGTCTCCATCTTCTCCACAAGGCCAATCCACCTCTGTTTATTACCCTAATATTTTCTATCACATTATTTTACTTACCATAAGGAAATCAGATGGAGGGTGAGAGACTGACGAGGAGAGTGTATGTGAGTGAGGTGGAGGGGGGGAGAAGGAGGGGGAGGCCGAGGGTGAGATGGAGGGATGGTGTGGAGAGATATATGAGAGAGGGAGGTGTGAGTTGGGAGCAGGGCAGTGAAATGGCGGGGGACAGGGCGACATAAGAACATAAGAAGAGAGGATAACTGCAGTAGGCCGGTTGGCCCATGCTAGGCAGCTCCTAGAAGAGTAACTGAACTACTAGAATGAGATAAGGATAGCAAAGACGAAGGCTCTCCCCCTCCCTCCAAACCCTCCAACCGAAGCCGGCAGGAAAAAGTCAGAAAGAACACCACGCAGTATAGAAAAACTGGCGTGGACATTTTACAGGAAAGTGTGAAAGGAGAATAGACACTATCATAGTGTAACCTGAAAAGGAAAAATTGTGAATTAGTATTGGTTATAAGATTTCCTTTTTTCTATATACACCCCTTATTAGTCATATGCTTATCTAGCCTATGCTTGAAACTTCTCTTCACCCCACACACCACCTCACATGCTGCACAGATTTCTTCTGTGAATATCTTGCACACACCTTCCACGTCCCCCATCTGCTACAATCCATATTTACCCAATCGCTCCTCTACTTCTCTCTTATATTCTGCCTTTTTCCATCCTCTTGTAACCTTTCCACCCTCATTGTATGAACCACTTCCTCCTGCCCTTCCCTTCTTCAATTCCTCCATTTCATTTGGACCTTGATTCTCGAAGAAGAAGCTATTCAAGCTTTGATGGTTGTCAGCTCCAATTATTCTTTTGCAATTACAAATGATGATGCTGAGCAATTCATTTCAGTGTTTCCAGATTCAGACATAGCAAAAAAACAACGAACAAGAAGAGACAAAGGTGGAATACTGTATTCAGTGTGGTATTGCACCATACCTAAGGAACTGTGATAAATCTGGTGTCCACAGATTTCCTCACTCCACATCTTTCACGAATCACATTACTTCGTATCCTATCCATTCTCTGTACCCCACATACGTTCCTCAGCAGTCCTCAGCAGTCCCATCTCCACTGCTCTCACTCTTGACTTTTCATTTCCATGCCACACCATAGTCTCACACACTCCTTCATGTAAGCCTCGTGCAGCTGCAACCCTCAAGCCTCTATTTCTTATCAAGGCCTTCATTGCACCAGTTACATTTCTTCCTTGTGTCACTCTGCTTTCAACTTCTTTTGCACATTTTCCTCTTTTTTCTGTCACTGTACCCAGGTATTTGAACTCTCTCGCTAACTCCAGTCTCTCTCCATTCACTGTAACATCACACTGGGAGTCACCTTC
The DNA here is from genome assembly GCF_032717465.1 of Coenobita brevimanus. Taxonomy (NCBI): domain Eukaryota; kingdom Metazoa; phylum Arthropoda; class Malacostraca; order Decapoda; family Coenobitidae; genus Coenobita; species Coenobita brevimanus. The sequence goes on from NC_137033.1 coordinate 60,204,762, forward strand.
TCTCTCATTAACCATCACTTTACTCTTTTCTACATTTACCTTCAAGGCACGACGCTCACAGACATCAGCAAAACTCTGCACTAGCCAACCAAGTTCTTGTTCGGTATTTGCAATCAGTACTGCATCATCAGCACACAACAAATTTGAGATATTCCATCCATCACTATTCATTACCAACGCTATCCCTGTCTCCATTACTCGTGTTTTTACCTCACTCATCACCCCATCCACATATATATTGAACAACCATGGGGACATCACACAACCTTGTCGCACGCCCACACCGATCGTGAACCATTCACTCAGATGCCCATTTACCCTTACACATGCTTCACTACCATCATAAAAATAATAATAGTAATAATAATAATAATAATAATAATAATAATAATGATGATGATGATGATGATGATTTTTTGACAGATAGACGTACGGAAATGCTGGAAATCCACAGCAACCCATGAGGAAAGCCAGAGGAAAGCCAGTCAGCCAGCCAGTCAGCCAGCCAGTCAGCCATCACTTACCTGCGATAAAAACTAAGTTATGTTTTGCCTGTTTGATTAGATAGATAGATAGATAGACAGATAGACAGATGGATGGATAGATGAATGGATAGATTGATAGGTAGATGGATAAATAGATAGATGGATAAATAGATAGATGGATGGAGGGATGGGTGAATAGATAGATGGATGAATGGATGGATGGATGATAGATTGATAGATGGATGGATGGATGGATGGATGATAGATTGATAGATGGATGGATGGATAGATGGATGACAGATTGATAGATAGATGGATACATAGATAGATGGATGAAGGGATGGAGGGATAAGTGGATAGATAAATGGACAGATAGATAGATAGACAGATAGATGGATGGATGGGTGGATAGAATGATAGATAGATAGATAGGCAACTTACACTGCCACACGTCACTCTAACACACACACACACACACACACACACACACACACACACACACACACACACACACACACATTCAAAGTCCCCTTTCATACACTCGTATACATAAATTCCCTCTCTCTCTCTCTCTCTCTCTCTCTCTCTCTCTCTCTCTCTCACACACACACACACACACACACACACACACACACACACACACACACCGGCGATGCTTACCTAATGGATGTGAGATTAACAAGGAGAGTGATGTGGGTGAGGTGGAGGAGGGGAGAGGGAGGGGGAGACCGAGGATGAGACGGAGGGGTGGAGTAGAAAGGCATATGAGAGAGTGGGGTGTAAGTTGGGGGGAGGGCAGTGAAATGGCCGTGGTCAGGGCGACATGGAGGTGATTTTTTTGTGGCCACCCCTTACGGGATGAAGGCGTGTGGCAAGAGAGAGAGAGAGAGAGAGAGAGAGAGAGAGACGCCAAAAAGACCTGTGTGTATCAGAGTTCATAATCAAAATATCATCCACGTCTATCTATCTATTTATCTAATTGTAAGCTTACCTAAATCTACCAGACCAAAGCTAATCTACCTTTACTGACTACCCTGCCCTGCCCTGCCCTGCCCCACCCTACCCTGTCTTACCCTACCCTGCCCTACCCTACCCTGCCGTACACTACCCTACCCTACCCTACCCTACCTATCTTGTCCCTAGAGAAGCTCAGGCAGTGAAGACAAGTGAGAGAGAGAGAGAGAGAGAGAGAGAGAGAGAGAGAGAGAGAGAAAGACAGACAGACAGACAGAGACAGACAGACAGACAGACAGACAGAGAGGCAGACAGAAAGAGACAGAGAGACAAAGACAGAGACAGACAAAGAGAGAGAGAGAGAGGCAGAGAGAGAGAGAGACTGAGAGACAGACAGGCAGAGACAGGCAGACAGACAGGCAGACAGACAGACAGACAAAGTGGCTGGGGACGAGAGGCCAGAAGAGACGGGCTGGGGACGCGCCTGACGTATCATATTCTCTCGTCTGGCGCGTCCCCAGCCCGTCTCCTTGACTCTCGTCCCCAGCCACTCCCTCCACCCCCCCCTCCTCTCCCTTAGTCATTTTCTCTTCTTCCTTACTTCCTGCTTCCTTCCTTCATTCCTTCATTCCTTTCTTCATTCCTTCCTTCATTCCTTCCTTCCCTCCTTCCTTCCTTCCTTCCCTCCTTCCTTCCTTCCTTCCTTCCTTCCCTCCATCCTTCCTTCCTTCCTTCCTTCCCTCCTTCCTTCCTTCATTTCATTCTTCCTTCCTTCCTTCCCTCCATCCTTCCTTCCTTCCTTCCCTCCTTCCTTCATTCAATCCATTCTTCCTTCCTTCCTTCCTTCCCTCCATCCTTCCTTCCTTCCCTCCTTCCTTCCTTCCTTCCTTCCCTCCTTCCATCCTTCCTTCCTTCATTCCTTCCTTTCTTCCTTCTTTCCTTCCATCGATCCTTCCTTCCTTCCTTCCTTCCTTCCTTCCTTCCCTCCTTCCTTCCTTCCTTCCTTCCTTCCTTCCCTCCTGCCTTCCTTCCTTCCATCCTTCCTTCCTTCCTTCCTTCCTTCCTTTCATCCATTCTGTCTGTCTGTCTGTTGTCTATTAGGTATCTCCATATATACATACTAATGGCCTACCTACCGTCCTGCCTACATATCTACTAACTTACTTACCTACCTACCTTCGTATCTACTTACCTACCAGCCTACCTACCTATTTATCTACTTACCTACCTTCCTACCTACTTACCTACCTACTGACCAATCTACCTATTTACTCTTGCCTACCTACCGACCTGCCTACCTACCTACCAACCTACTTACCTACCTACCAACCTACTTACCTACCCACCTATTTCTCTGTCTACCTACCTACCAATCTACCTACCTACCTACCTATCTAAATACCTACCTACTTTGCCTACCTCCTTATCTACCTACTTACCTACCTACTTACGTTTATTCTTGCCTACCTACTTGCCCACGTTCTTCAGTTAGCTGTAACTGCCCAGCCTCAGTACTGATGCACACACACACACACACACACACACACACACACACACACACACACACACACACACACACAGTCAAAGGCCTTCCTCTCTCTGTCTGTCTGTCTCTGTCTGTCGTCTCTCTCTCTCTCTCTCTCTCTCTCTCTCTCTCCCTGGATGGATGACAATTCAAAAACGTACACACACACACACACACACACACACACACACACACAGTAAACGGCCTTCCTCTCTCTCTCTCTCTCTCTCTCTCTCTCTCTCTCTCTCTCTCTCTCTCTCTCTCAAGTGCCTAATTGTATGAAAATGTAGAGCTATAAGATAACGTGTATACACCTACATACGTACATACATACATACACACGCACACACTACATACACACACGCACACACTTCATACACACGCACACACTTCATATACACCCACACACTTCATACACATGCACACACTACATACACACTCGCAAATACTTCATACACACACACACACACACACACACACACACACACACACACACACACCTACATACATATATCACAAATGTGCACACACTACATACGTATATACATACACACGCACACACACATCCCGAAGCATACACGTACAGTACATACACACGCATAGACACCAACACATATACGTCAAACACTCACATACACACCTACATATGTACGTCACATACACACACGCACACACGTCATACTGATAAGACTGTTTATACTTACACACCTACACATGTACGTGAAATATACTCACATGGCTACACACACGCACACGTCACACTGATAAAATTGCACACACACACACACACACACACACACACACACACACACACACACACACACACACACACACACACACACACACACACACACACACACACACACACACAAGTATTCTAAGGTAGGACTTGATGGTGGGGAAAGGAGTGTGTGTGTGTGTGTGTGTGTGTGTGTGTGTGTGTGTGTGTGTGTGTGTGTGTAACACACTCTAACCTAGCCACACTCTAACCAAGGCAAGACTATGAATATTGTCCACTATACTCTTTTTACTCTAACTTGGCCTAAAACTCCCCTATTTCCGTCCTGAATGCTGAGTTGTAACAGTAGATGAACACTGGAAGATGATGCTGGTCACGAAGATGTGCTGAGGCAAGGTTGTAGAGCCATAGCATTGTACTTTCTGCCACTGAACTACGTGAAATCAGCTGCAAAAGAACGAAAATCTGGGCCAAGTGAATGTGAAAAGAATATATCTCCCGCAGTTTATATATAATGTTATTGTACGAACATTTATATAAATAGTTACCTTTTTTTCCTTCATAATATGTAAGAACGACGTCGAACCAAGTTTTTGAAACGATCCAGGAATGTAAGAGTTCTCTGTGGTAAGAAATTAAGGAGAAAAGTGTTGTGGGTGTTGGCGGAGCATTGCGGTGAGATGTGCAGGCACAGCATGACTGTACACACACACACACACACACACACACACACACACACACACACACACACATTACTCTCTAATGGAACTTGCTGGTGGGAAAATGTGTGTATGTAACTGGTGGTGTGAGAGGTTGCCATGGTAACACACAGGCACCTCCCACTAGTCAACCAAAGACTTCCTTAGCGATATATTTTTGGACAAGGCTGATTAACATCCTTTTGTACGTTTTTTATGCAGATTATGGTAAAGCTTGAAGTATTTATACAGCACAGTAGGAGAGCAAGGTGTAATAAGCAAAATAAATAGCTAAGGAAGAGGTGCTAGGGAGTTGTAGAATGAGTTTATAGCTGTAATTTTTACCAGAGCGTTCCATTAAGCTGTATGTATAGCTTATCAGACTTAACATGGCTGAGATCTTATATTTGCTGCTTATTTCTCATAGCATAATTACAGGCAGAAGAAGACGATAACACTGCTCTACATATCTTCAACAGCACTTTTTCGTGACTAGCATCATATTCTAATGTCAGGCTCTTGTTATAGCTCAGTATTCAAGATGGTGAGATGGCAATTTTAGGCCAAGTTAAAGTGAAGTTTTGTATCCATTCCATATCACCTTTTCGTAACTATACCGGTCTTCCTCTAACACAGGCCAGATTTCCATCCTTGTGTAGATCATTTTACTCATTTCACGTAGCCCAGTGCCAGGAAATGACAATGGTATGGCTCTACATCCTTGACATAGCACATCTTCGTGACTATCATCATGTTATGGTGTTCATCTGTTGTTACAACTCAGCATTCAAGATGGAGAGATGGTAATTTTAGGTCCATTTAGGGAAAAGAGAGTACTGTTCTATATTCTAGTGTTAATGTATCCTTATAGCTCAGTATTTACGGTGAGGAGATGGCAATATTAGGCAAAGTGAAAGTGAATAGAGTATGGTAAACATCTAAGTATAATTTCTGATTTTGTTTGCTACGGTCCCTGATGCTTCCTCTACGACGGTTTTCTCTTATGCACCCAGGCCCTTATGACCCAATCCCAGCTGAATAAAATCGTCTGGAATCTAATAAAATAAAAGTACTAGAGTTGTCATGATCATTGGAGGGTTAATATTTACAGCATTAACGCTCTCAGACATTTATAAATAGCTCACACGTGCATAATAGCCTATGGAATTAGCTAGAATAAATGCTAGAGTTACCCTGAAGATGAGAGGGCCTCCGTACCCTCTAGTGGATGTAGAAGTAGTTGGGTAAAGTTTCACACAAGTTTCTGGGCTGAACAAGCATGGCATTCCATTGGTCAGTCAGTGGTACTCGGACGATAAGAGGGTGAGGTTGCGTCGGCTCCGTCTCCTGATGTAAGTGTTAAATTTTACTGTTTTGGTGTTAAATTTCGCTGTTTTTGCCATTAACATGATTCAGATAGGACACAGAGGTATCTTGCTGCCAACCAGGAAGTGTCATAGGTCAAATAGATCCAAAAGACGAGGGCAATAGACGTCGTTTTGCTGGTTAGGGGGTAGTGATGGTGTGTAGGCTTCTCCTCTTGCTGCAAGTGTTGTGTTTTGCTGTTTTTGCCATTAAGGTGACTAAATTAGGACACGGGGATATCTTACGGTCAGCCAGGAAGCGTTGTAGGCCAAAGAAATTGTAGAAAATAAGGGAAATGGATGTAATTTTAATAGTCGTGTATCGTCACCTATATCTATAGCCCTAATTGTCTAGTTATCTATAGCCAGACGCCTTAAACCCGTCAGGGGTGGCCACAAACAAACCACCTCCATGTCGCCCTGTACCCTGCCATTTGGTTGCCCTCCCCCCAACTTACACCCGCCTCTCTCGTATACGTCTCTACTTCATCCCTCCATCCCATCCCCTTCACTATGCTCATTTTATTATAACTTGGCCTAAAATTGCATTTTCTTCATCTCGAATGCAGAGCTGTAACAATAGAATATTATGCTAGTCACGAACAAGTGCTGTTTCAAAGACGCAACTGAGACGCGTGAAATAAACTGCCAATGGACGAAAATTTGGGCCAAGTTAAGGTGAAAGGAGTAGAGTATAGAATGCTCCTTGATAACATAAAAGTTTCCGGATTAAAAAGAACTAGAAAAAATCGTCATCATCATCATCATCATCATCATCATCATCATCATCATCATCATCATCATCATCATCCTCATCATCCTCATCCTCATCAATCATCATTATCATCATCATCATCGTCATCATCATCATCATCATCATCATCCTCATCCTCATCATCCTCATCCTCATCAATCATCATTATCATCATCATCATCGTCATCGTCATCATCGTCATCATCATCATCATCGTCATCATCATCAAAATCACCACACCACCACCACCACCACAACCAACATAATAGCCATCATCATCATCATCATCATCATCATCATCATCATCAAAATCACCACACCACCACCACCATAACCAACATAATAGCCATCATCATCATCATCATTATCATCATCGTCATCATCATCATCATCATCGTCATCATCATCATCATCATCATCATCATCATCGTCATCATCATCTATCTACTACTACTATCTACTGACAGATGCCTCAGTCATCATCATTATCATCATCATCATCATCATCGTCATTAAATTTTTACATACCTTCACTCTTACAAACATGCAGACAGTTTGAGTTACACACTGATATACACACAGTAAATACTCGCAAAGAGCACGTACACAAGTACGCACACACTAAGAACGCACACAATAAACACGCACATATTGAATACGCACACACTAAACACGCACGCACTAAACACGCACGGACTCAATACGCAAGCACTCAACACGCACATACTGAACACGCACACACTGAACACGTACATACTGAACACGTACACTTTGACCACGTACACAGCACGTACACACTGACGCACGCACACGCTGCGGCATGTACGCACTATATACGCTCACACGGAGCAGGCACACACTAATGCACGCACGTATTCATTCATGCAAACACTGATACAAGCACTGATCAGAGCACGCACGCACACTAATATACGCACACAGTGATACACACAGGCGCTGATACACACAGGCACTGATACACACAGACACTGATACTCACAGGCACTGGTTCACACAAGCGCTGATACACACAGGCACCGATACACACAGGCACTGATACACACAGGCACTGATACACACAGGCGCTGATACACACAGGCGCTGATACACACAGGCGCTGATACACACAGGCACTGATACACACAGGCACTGATACACACAGGCGCTGATACACACAGGCACTGATACACACAGGCACTCATACACATAGGCACTGATACACACAGGCACTGATACACACAGGCGCTGATACACACAGGCACTGATACACACAGGCGCTGATACACACAAGCGCTGATACACACAGGCACTGATACACACAGGCACTGATACACGCACACTCAGATACGAGCACATAGATACACGCACACAATGATGCGCGCGCGCGCGCACGCGCGCACGCACACACACACACACACAC
>NC_137033.1:60217700-60310200 GCF_032717465.1 Coenobita brevimanus
GAACAGGCTAATAATCAATGGATCAGAGTGGAGAAAGGTGAGAGGGTCCTTATCATGCAGTGGTGTGTCACAGGCTGATGGTGATGATATTGATGGTGATAATGATGTTGATGCTGATGGTGGTGATGCTTTAACATCTCAACGTATGAGATTACAGAATGCACAATGAGGCTGCATAGTCAGGAAATGGAAGAATATGAGTGCATTTAAGTATTTATGTAATATGATGAATATGGATGGATGATTAGAGGATGAAGTGACTGAAATGATACATCAGGGAAGGAGGGTTGCTTGCTCTCTAAAAAGTGGTGATTAGGAAGAGGGAACTGAGGATGATAGTGTTAAAAAAAAAAGTGCACTGCATGCTGTGATTCCCACTTTAAAGTATGGAAGTGAAGCTTGGATCTTGCTGGAAGGACACAAGTCAAGAGTGAGATCGGTAGAAATGAGCTACTTGAGAGGAGCATGTGGAATTTCATAGAGAGACAGACAGACAAATGGGCAGATGAAGGAGCATTGTGATGCTGATGTGGATGAGATTGAAAGCGCTAAGAGAAATACTTCGAGGTGGTTTGGCCATGTGGAGAGGATGGCGAATAAGAGAATGACTAGAAGAGTGCACATGAGTTAGCTGGAAGGATAGAGGGGGATGGGAAGACCGACGATGAGATGGAGGGAAAGAGTAGAAACATATGACTGGGATACTTGAGCTAAATGGTAGAGGACAGTACAACATGAAGGCGATTTGCTTGTGGTCACCCCTTACGGGATTAAGGCATGTGGCTATAGATAAACAGATATAGATAAATAGATAGATAGGTAGGTGATGATGATAATATGATATTGATGATGATGATGATGATGATGAGAATGGTAATGATAATGAGAATGACGGTGTATATAATGATGATGATGATGATGACGGCGACAGCTATGATGATGATGAGGAGGAGGAGGAGGATATTGATGATGATTTTTGTCGGCAGGTGGAAGGACGAAACAGCCGGAACTCTACCATCGGTCCAAGCATCCACTATTCCACATCCGTCCATCCATCCATCCATCCATCCATCTTGCTTGATGTTAAAAGCTAAGTCTATTTAACTTAAGTAGTACCAATTGCTTCTTCATAATCTTTCCAGCTGTCTGAACAGATCTGCAGTAGCTTTAAAAACTTCTAGAATAACTCTGTTCTGGTGCTCAGTTTGGTACTTTTATTTTCATTTTATCAGCACTGGCGCGGCAAATTTTGAGAAAAGTCCCTCAAGTAACTCCTATTATTTTTTTTACTAGGTTTCTAATGATGTCCATAGATCTGTTGTGGCTTTAATAGTTTCCTAGACAACACAGTCTTGGCGCTGTTCTCTGCCACCCTATTATACCATGTCATATAGTGTTCTCGCTTGCTTGCTCTGTACGCTCGCTCGGTTGAACAATAAATCACTGAAGAAAAGGTGGTATAAAGCCCCCTAAGCCGCCGTAGTATTACACCCTCGGTATGCAGTTCGTTCCCTGTGGCCTTGTAACTTTGTGTACCCGAAGCGCTTACAAAATAACTTGAAATAATTTTCCTTTCGTAACTAGACTCGTTTCACTTTAACTTGGCCTGAGTTGTTGTTGTTGTTCTTGTTACACCTTAGGCTCCTCTGGATGTGAACCCAGTGTTATGTTGAAGGATTGTCTGTGTTGTGGTGGTGTGGTGCAGGAAGTGAGTGGGTGTGCTGTGGTGTGGGGGTGCCACTTTGCACTATGAGCACAGGGGATTGTATGTGTGTTATATTTTGTGTTAGTATTGTAGCAGGGAAGGTTGGTGTACTCGTGTCTCTGGGTTCGGTAGTGTCTGAAGGGTGTATGGCTGGTGGTGGCACATGAAGGATGCTGTTTGGGAGAAAGTTTTGGCTGGCTGGGGTGTCTGTGTGTTTATGTATGTGTTTGGTATAGAAAGTTTTGGCTGGCTGGGGTGTTTGTGTGTTTATGTATGTGTTTGGTATAGAAAGTTTTGGCTGGCTGGGGTGTGTGTGTGTTTATGTATGTGTTTGGTATAGAAAGTTTTGGCTGGCTGGGGTGTCTGTTTGTTTATGTATGTGTTTGGTATAGAAAGTTTTGGCTGGCTGGGGTCTCTGTGTGTTTATGTATGTGTTTGGTATAGAAAGTTTCGGCTGGCTGGGGTGTCTGTGTGTTTATGTATGTGTTTGGTATAGAAAGTTTTGGCTGGCTGGGGTGTCTGTGTGTTTATGTATGTGTTTGGCAGAAAGTTTTGGCTGGCGGGGGTGTTTGTGAGTTTGTGAATGTGTCTGGGAAGTGTAGAGTCGGGTGGAGGAGGGGATATGTTGCAAAGATACTCTGTGTAGTGTTGGGCGGTTGTTCGATTTTGTTTGTGGAGAGGATGACGTAATATAAGGTTACAAAGGTGGGACGGATCTTGAGTTGAAGTGATGAACTGTGTGCCTCTCATATTCACTTGGTCTCTGACTGAAATTAGTTATGTTTCTTGGTGTAGGCTGTCAGTACTTGTGGTCTTAGTGTCTTCTGCTATCAAGGTATTGTTTTCTGTTCTTTAAAGCTCCTTCGTGTTTGTGTTGGATATGATTACGGCTCAGCTTGTGCGGCAGTAATTCACGGTTGTTTTAATGTATTACTTATAAGTGGAGGATGGAGTTGGGATGTATATGAGAGAGGGTGTGTGTGAATTAGGGGGAGTGATGCAGAATGACAGGGGACAGGGTGGCATAGAGGCGACTTGTTTGTGGCCACCTCTTACGGGATTAAGTCGTCTGGCTATAGATAGATGGATAGACAGATAGCTTATAGTTTCCATACAGTTTGCCGAGTAGTAACGATAGTTATCACTAGAATATGATGGTAGTCACGAATGAGTGCTGTGGAAAGAATGTAGGGCTGTAGTATTGTCTACTTCTGCTACTGATCTGCGTGACATTCTGGTATGCTTTAAATAAAACTCTGTGCCAAGTTAAAGTGAAAGGCGTGTATGTTTGTGTAGGAGGAACAAGAGACAAGGAGGTATTCTGTGGCCTGTTTTCTTTGTGCTTCCTACAAGACACAGTAATAGTTATGACGGGGGATTGATGGCAAGTTTGTGGGTCAGCACACACTTACGGCCTCTCATTATACAAGGTGGTCCATATATTACGCCACCCAGTTCTTGTGTGTTGCGGGCACGGCTCAGTGAACATTACCAGTGTCTACCCTGCATCATTATCTACTTCCCACAACCCTCTTCAGGCTTAGCTTTATAATATAGGCTTTAATTTAGGTTCATTGATTGCATGGTGGAGAATTCCCATAACCTTTTTTATGCTTAGCTGTATATCATTGTATTGTATAATCTTTTATGTCCACTAATCACACGGCTGAGCAGTACTTTGGTGAAGCGATCAGAATGTCTTAGCTCATCACAAAAGCCGTCCCCACAACACACAAGACTGCAGAGCGCAATATACTTATCACCTATATTAAGTCAAAGCCACAGTTAAAAAGGTAATGAAACAAGACAGAAAACTTAAGTTTTCATTATTAATACTTCAGTACAAAATACATTAACAGAGACAGCAATATAAAATATGCATTCAAAAGTAGCATTTGTCCACAGAACATCCTGGACTTGCAAGGCAGATCACACCATCACCACCAGGCTGCTCTCGGCAGGTCAGGGCAGATCACCAGCAGCAGCAGCAAGTAATCTCACGGCTGGGGAAGACACGACACCCTGCCACCGCCGCCACCACCACCACACCACCAGGCATCTCAGAGTAGGGGAAGACACCACACCACCGTCAGGCTTCTCACGGCAGGGCAGACCAAACTTCAGCAGGGTATGACCAGTGTGGCAAGGAAGCAGCGTCAAGGCAGCAGACTCCAGCACGACCTGTGGACCAGATGTGTATTAGTTCAAATCAGTGTTAGCTTTAGTTATTTAATCTTCTATCTATCTCTATCTATTGCCAGATGCCTCAATCCCGTTTGGGGTGGCCACAAACAAATCGCCTCCAAGTCGCCCTGTCCCCCGCCATTTCACTGCCCTGCTCCCAACTCCCACCCCCCTCTTTCATATACCTCTCCACCCCATCCCTCCATCTCATCCTCGGCCTCCCCCTCCCTCTTCCCCCCTCCACGTCACTCACATACATTCTCTTCGTCAGTCTTTCACCCTCCATCCTCTCCACATGGCCAAACCACCTCAGTGTGTTCTCCTAACGCGTCCTATCACATCCACATCCACACCACAACGCTCCTTTATATCCTCATTCGTCAGCCTGTCTCTCCATGTGACTCCACAGGCTCCTCTTAAATAACTCATTTCCACTGCTCTCACTCTTGACTTGTGTCCTTTAAACAACCTCCAAGCTTCACTTCCATACGTTAGAGTTGGTATCACAATACCATGTAGTAACTTTTTCATTTCCATGCTCACTTCCCTGTTTCTTATCACTGCTTTCAAAGAACCAGCAACCTTTCGTCCCTGCTGTACCCTTTCAAGCACTTCACCCTCCAAACCTCCATCCTTACTCATCACACTACCCAAGTACTTAAACGTACTCACATTTTCCAATTCCTCACCATCCAACCTCGCTGTACATTCACTGACTTCACCTCTCTCAAAGACTATCACTTTACTCTTCCCTACATTCACCTTTAGATTCCGTTTCTTGCACACTCTCTCAAACTCATCTACCAAGCCTTGCAGCTCCCCTTCATCTTCATCCAACAACACAGTATCATCTGCAAACAACAGTACAGGGAGTTTCCAGACACTATCCTCTTTCACCAGGGCCACTCCAACATCCACTACCCTTTAATTACCCCATCCATGTACAGATTGAACAACCATGGAGACATGACACATCCCTGTTTCCACCCAACTTTCAAAGAGAAAAATTCACTTAGTTCACCATCCACACGCACTGCAGCCTTCGCACCATTGTACATACTCTTCACAGCATTCAACAACTTCCCATCTACTCCATATATTCTTAACACTTTCCACAATCCTTGTCTATCCACCCTGTCATATGCTTTCTCCAAATCCATGAAAGCCGCATACAACTTCTTTCCCTTCTCTAGAAACTTTTCCACTCAAGATCTAAGAATGAATATCTGATCTACACAACCTCTTCCCTTCCTAAAGCCTCCCTGTTCTTCTCCAACTAATTTCTCTGTTCTTTCTCTAACTCTGTCAATAAGTATCCTACCATACACTTTTCCTATTATACTAAGAAGACAAATGCCCCTTTGATTACCACACACTTCTTTTTCCCCTTTTCCTTTGTACAAGGGAATAATTATACCTGACTTCCAATCCTCCGGGACTCTACCTTCCTCCCAGGCCAATCTGCACATCTTCCACATCCATTCTACTACTATCTCTCCCCCATGCTTCAGCATTTCACCACACTCTCCATCAATTCCTGGGGCTTTCCCAGATTTAACTTTCTTCATTGCTTCCACAACTTCTATCCTACTGATTTCTTCCTGTCTTCTCACCTCCCTCCTCCTCCCAGCCATTCCCCAGCCACTTATACTCGCATTACTTCCATCCTCTATGTTCAACAATTCCTTAAAGTGTTCTCTCCATCTGCTCACCTTTTCTCCCTTCTCCACTAGTAATCTACCATTTTTATCTTTCACTCCCCTGCTAACTTCACTTCCACCCTCTCTTACTCTTTTCACCTCTTTCCAGAACATTTTCTTACAGTTCCTCCACTTTACACTCAAATTCCTTCCAAATTCCTCATCCACTCTCTTCTTACTCTCTCTTACTAATCTTTTAACCTCTTTCTTTCTTTCTACATATAACTCTCTCTTCCGCCTCTCAACTTCTTCCACGCCCCTATTTCTCATCCATTCTTTGTATGCTTTCTTATTTTGTGCCACAGCCTGTTTCACCTCTTCAGTCCACCACGCCGTTCCTTGCACCCCCCTCCGTTTTCTCTTCCTTCCACACACCACATCACATGCTGCACATATTTCTTCTGTAAATATCTTACACACACCTTCCACGTCTCCCATCTGCTCCAATTCATCTTTGCCCAATCTTTCCTCCACTTCTCTCTTATACTCTGCCTTTTTCTCATCCTCTTGTAACCTTTCCACTCTCCTTGCAACTACTCCTTCCTCTCGTCTTTCCGTTCTTCTATTCCTCCATCTTACTTGAATCCTAATTCTGGCCACCACCAATTAGTGGTCAGAAAGTCCACTCCCCCAACCTCTATACACTCTTGCATCCTTTACACATCTTCGCATCCTTTCATCCACACACACATAATCAATCATTGCCTTCCTTTCATTCAGTTCACCACCCACCCTTCTCATCACTCGCCATGTATACCTGTGGATCATTTTATGCCTGAAGAGGGTATTGGCTATCACCAACCCCCTCCCAGCACAAATGTCCACTAACGCACTCCCATTCTCATCTATCTCAGCAGGCACACCCCACTCACCAACTATTCCATCCACCTTCACATTCCCAACTTTACCATTCATATCACCAATCAAAAACACTCTCTCATTCCTTCCAAACTTTTCCATGCACACTTCCACATTTGTCCAGAACTCTTCTCTCACTCTTCTAGCACGATCTTGCGTTGGTGCATACACACACACAATCGCCCACATTTGTATTCCAACTTTCAACTTTACCCACACAATCCTTGACCCAACTGATCCATACTGTCTTATGCTACTCTTCCATCTTTTACTCACAACTATACATACTCCTTCCTTTGCCCTCTCATTCTCACCTACTCCTGCAATACCCCATCCATACTCCCATTCTCTCACACTTTCTCCTCTCCATTTTGTTTCAGTTATTCCACATACATCCACTTTCGCACCCTCAAGCACCTGGACAATCTCTCTCTCTTTCACCAATATTTTATCCAAATTTCCCATACAGGGTGTTGCATGAAATGTTTGACAATCTTCAGAAAGTTGTTCTTGGGGCAATTTTGAGTTAAGAATTGCTGCATCAACCTGGGCTAATTTCTCGTCTATTATGCTCAGGTTCTGTAGGGAATGGCAGCAGATTAGAGACTGGTATCGCAAAATTTTATCCTCTGCCACCACCACCAGGCCGTTTATTTTTAAATCCCCTTGTAAAACTGTAGAGATATATCGGCAGGACAGTAAATAGTGATCCTACTCTGGTACTCTGTATGGAATTTCAGAGAGAGAGATGATGATGCCACTGATTCATGGGGTTATCTTTAATTTAACAAGAAACACTTTACTTACCTCTCTATTCAGTTTGCACGAAAATTAATGTTTAAAAGACTGATAATATATTCACGAAATTTTCTTCTTAAAATTTAATAAGTAAATGTTTAATTTGAAGTGTGACGTCACTGGTGCATTATGGGAGCAACGTTGAGAGATGCTGGAGATGAGTGAAGATTTTATTCTTTACGGTGTTAGTCTACTTCTTATTATGGTAATTCTTATGCCCATGTGTTTATCAGTGTTTGCTGTCATTATCGAGAGGTGTAGTCGGCTGATGTAAGTTGTAATTATTAGCTATAAGGATGATATACGGCGGTGTGTATCTCCAGGTGACCAAGATGTCCCTTTAAACTCGAGTAAGCAGTGCTACTTAAAACCCCCGATATTCACACCATCTGTTTAGGTTTGAAGGTCGAATGTGATCCTTTACTTGGGCAGGCATAGTAGGTTAATTGGCTGGAAAAAATGAGGGGATGTGCGTAAAAACTAATGGGTAGTTTGTTTACATAGGGGATATAAACTCCGCGAGTCCCTTTAACTCTTGCAATCCCGTGATGGCCTTTTCAGTTTATTCATAGTGCCAGAAGGCAATTTTATTCAACTTATGCAAAGTCTCTGCTATTGCAGTTCAGTGAGGCTGTGCCTAACCCCTACACTTCCAGAAGTCTATACAAAGCTAAATATAATCATGAGATGGCATTAAAAAAAAAAAAAAAAAATCCCTGCTCTGTGAGTTAAACTAGTGAAGACTGAAGGTATTAACATGTGTAGGAGAGACACTGGATAAAGCCTGATTGGAGATATAGTATATTGAACTGGAAGGACTGCATACCTTACATCCTGCATTAACCATTGCTGCTACCTTTAAATAAGAATTATCATACTGAAGGTAATTACTAGCAGCCTTCATTAACATATTACTGTACTGTTATTAGGAGAGAGGTTTCATAAGTTGATTGGAAGTCAGGAGACAGCAGGAATATACCATTACTGTTGAGGGGGATGAATTTGTGTGTAGGCTATGATATAGGAAGCATATCTCAGAATATGGATGTACAAGGTTAATCATATCTTGTATAGTACTTCCACTTTCAGATTTGATAGCTTTTCCTTTTGTAATCTTTACTGAATGATGCAATCAGTTCATGATTACACATTATATAATCTCAGACTTCATCTGTGTCATTGTAGTTGGCTCACCTTGACAAATTTTAGTCCTTCTGCTGCTTAGTTCCTGTATCTAAGTGGCAGAATAAGACAGTATTATGGTTTTGCATCCTCCCCATAGATCTTCATTGTGATTTGCATGATAATCTAGTCTTTATCTCTAGAAACAGCTCAGCATTCAAGGTGGAGAGATGCCAGGTTTTTGTCAGTTTAGGGTGGACATGTAGTCTATATGGTTTGTCTTTATTGTTTTATGTATTCATTATTATTATTATTTTTTACTGTGGATCAAATTTAGCGATTCATCTCTTCCGTTTATAAATCGGTACAACAGATAGGCTTTCATTCTCAGAGTATGACCACAGAGTACTGTACTGTCTTCCTGTGCAGTGTATATTTTGTCATTTGTACTCTCATTATAAGTTTCATTAAAGAATTTTTATCATATGTTTAGTTTCTGTGTCACTCAGTGTGTTAAGTTTATGTAATATATGGTTAATCGTGTAAGTCCTGCCGTTGGTTAGCAGTTAAGTTCCAGTTTTTACTTTCTCCCTTTATATAAGTAGCAACTGCTCTATATTCTTTCCATAGCACTTGTTCATGATTAGCATTAAACTGCAGGCTTAGGTATTCCAAGTAGCTCAGGGAATTTCGAGATATCTCCTCCTAAAACGACATTAATAGGTACATGACAATTTAGTCTGTGCATGTTGTTCAATTTCCCATTTTTTGTAACATGTAAAGAAATAAAATACAGTAGAAGTTTTAGCCTATATACTAGTGGGGCCGCGGTAGCATGGTCAGCATGGTGCTGGCCTGCTGATCAGGAGGACCCGGGTTCAAGTCCCGGTGTGATAGAGGTTTCTTTAAAATGTGGCTGAGGGAAGTTTGCGTAGCAGGCTTTCCTTAAAACCACAAGGCCCCTTACACTTCAGCTCACACACACCAAGACACTTACACACACTACTACACACATACACACATCAAGACACACACAAGACACGTACATAGCCACCATCACACAGTAGACACACACACACAAGACACGTACATAGCCACCTTCACACAGTAGACACACCACACACACAGGGTGGGACAGACACACCACAGGCAGACAGGGAAAGGTATATACAAAACACAGGGAGTGAGAGAGGAGGGGGTTTTATTAAAAAGTCCAATTTTGGTATACCTCCAGTGGCAAAATTGATATAGCCCCCTTTTATATTTTTTTTGATATTTTCATTTAGTGCCCCCCAGGCCCCAGACCCACTCGGCTGAACCAAATTGTTTGGCGTCAGCTGGAACATGATATACCAGAGTTATGCCGGTCATGTGGGGGTTACTGGTGACAGTGTAGTAACTGTCAGGCTCCAATGACTCACTCAGCCGAACAAAATCGTCTGTCAGCTGGAATGGAATACTAGAGTTGTCCCAAGCACCAGAGGATTAAGATTCTTAACCCCCTGAGTGATGCTCGGGACAAGCATCACTCAGGGGGTTAGGATTAACCCCCTGAGTGATGCTCGGGACAAGCATAACTCAGGGGGTTAGGATTCTTAACCCTCTGGTGCTTGGGACAACTCTAGTACCCCATTTCAGCTGACTCAGACGATTTTATTCGACTGAGTGAGTCATAGGAGCCTGACAGTGTCAATACCGTCACCATGAACCCCCTCACGACCGACATAACTCTAGCATCATGTTCCAGCTGACGCCAGACAATTTGGTTCAGCCGAGACAGGATCCTGAGAGACACTATAACAGCGGTTCCCAACCTGGGAGCCATGGGACATTGATTAGGGGGCCATGGGCCTTATTGGTAATATAAGATATTATAAGGTATTTGGTCTGGGTAAAACCTGACAGAAATCAAGTATGAAATATACCTTACTGTGCTAGTTTAGCCTAAGTATATTGGGGTAATTACCGTTTTCTGCACAATATCAAATATTAAAAATATATAAATATACGATCTGAGTTATATAGGGGCCATGGAGCTTCTCATAATTTTCTCGGGGGGCCACAGGACCAAAAAGGTTGGGAACCACTGCACTATAAAATCACAAACAAAATACAAAATGCCTTCCCTCCATCTTGAACGTACTATAGTTCATTTACATTAAGTAAGCTCGTATTTTCGTATTTTTGCAGCTTATTTCATGTATCTTAGTTAAAAGAAAAAAATACTACGAGCCGGTGAATAAAACCAACACTTGTAGACGAAGACTATAATTACCAAACAGTTTCGGTGGACACTGCCACCATCTTCAGTGGTCAAGATAGTGCGAGGGAGTGACTTACTAACTATACAAGGGTTCCTTTTTATGCGTGTGTGTGTGGATGGGTGGGGTAAAGGTGAGGTGGGGTGGGGTAGATTGTAAGCGGGGATTAACCCAAGGGGGATTTTGGGGGGGACATTACCGGACAGGTCAGATAGGAATTACACCTGACCTGTCCGGTAATGTCCCCCCCAAAATCCCCCTTGGGTTAATCCCCGCTTACAATCTACCCCACCCCACCTCACCTTTACCCCACCCTTTCACACACACACAGGCATAAAAAGGAACCCTTGTATAATCAGTATGTCACTCCCTCTCACTATCTTGACCACTGAAGATGGTGGCAGTGTCCACCGAAACTGTTTGGTAATTATATTCTTCGTCTACAAGTGTGGGTTTTATTCACCGTCTTTGATTATCACGCAAGAATGATTCATCCAGCCAATACTACGAGCTCTGTATCTTTTCATAGCCCTTCTTCGTGACTAGCATCGTATTCTAGTTATCTATAGTTACAACTGAGCATTCAAGTTGGAGGGATCACAACTTTAAGCAATTACAGTAAACAAACAAACAAAAAGCAAGTGTCGTCCTCTTGACCTCTCGTCTTCGCAAGAATGCAGCGGTGGCGCCATCTTGTGCGTGGAATGCGTGAAGTGCAGGCTCTTGAGTGGAAGGAGCACGGAGCCACGGGAGACTTAATAACATTCGCTAGTCAGCCAGTCTAGAAGCCTGGGACATTTGCCTGAAATAATAATAATAATAATAGAAATAACAACAAAACCAGTCTTATACATAATTCAATATCTTAGTCACTCGATCTGTCCATTCCGCCCCTTTAGTACGAGACGCATTTCTGTAAGCTATTTTTTCTAACATGGGAGGTTCGATACGTTTGATTAAGCCTATCCATAAGACTCCTAAAGCTGAGTAAATGCCTCTGAAAGTTGCAAAATATAAAATATAAAACGTCTATATGATATAAAAACCTTTGTTCACCTCCGGGACTCGATGTGGCGCCTAGAACAAGTGCTGACGTCATGTTTACACTTTGCTACCTTTCGAAGATTTCCTGGAGCATAAAGAAACCCTCTCGGGATGATGGGACAGACACAATAACCCCTTCAGACAGAGAATGACTTAGTTACTTTGTTCTAGGTAACCGGACGATTTTATTCAGCTTAGAAGATCCCCTCGTCGTGAAGGGGTTGATGGTGACTGTATCTAACCCCTCCAGTACGAAATTTCTCTCCAAAGTTGAAGAAAATCGTCTGGAGGAAGAAATATGAAAATGGAAAAAAGTGTTAATGTGGACAGTGAGTTAGATAAGACTGGTTTGGTTAAGGTAGGATAGGGATGGGATTGTTGTGGCAGGTTGGGGTAGCGTTGGGTCGGTTATGGCCAAGTGGGGTAAGGTTGGGTTAGTTTTGGCAGGACGGCGTAGGATTGGGCCGGTTTTGGCAGGGTGGGGTAGGACTGGGTCGGTTTTGGCAGGGTGGGGTAGGATTTGGTCAGTTTTGGCAGGATGGGGAAGGGTTGGTCGTGTTTGGCAGGGTGGAGTAGGACAGGGTTGGTTTTGGCAGGGTGGGGTAGGATCGGCTCGGTTTTGACAGAGTGAGGTTAGATTGGGCTGATTATGCCGAGGTAGGGTAGGGATGGATCGGTTATGGCAGGGTTGAATAGAGGTGGGTCGATTAGGGCAGGCGAGGGTAAGCATGGGTAGGTTATGGCTGCGTTGGGGAGGGTAGGATAGGTTATGGCTGCGTTGGGGAGGGTAGGATAGGTTATGGCAGGGTAGGATAGGGCTGGGTGGTGGTGGGTTGGGCTGGGTAGGGTAGTGTAGGGCTGGGTAGGGTAGGGTAGGCTGAATCAGGGTAGTGTAGGGTACAGAAGAGAGGTGGGTATAACTGCTGTTTAGTTCCGTCATATCCAACGCCTATTTCACTCAGTTATACTACACTGTCTCATCATATTTGGGGCGATCTTCTCTACGATTTTTGTTCTTCCCCGCTTAGTTCAGTCCTTTAGTTCATTCATGACCCTTGGCTTTCCTTTTTATTTTATTTTTTTTGTGGTGGAGCGCAGGTGCACGAGGCTAGACCACCATTAGTCCAGAATATTAAAGGGTAGGCCACCACGCTACGCCCTGGTAACGTCTACACGTCAAAACATGTCCACCTCTGGGACTTGAACCGCGGAGCGCTGGACGCAGAGCTCTCGGTTTGCGGATGTCACTTTTACTCTTTCCTAGCTTCTGACGATATCCTACAGCTTCAATAAAACCCTCTTAGGATGACGGGACAGAATCATGTAACTTGTGCTGGAGTCTACTGTGTACTCTGTTCCATGTCTTTGGGAACTAGCGTATAGCATTGTAGGCTTTCTTTGCATACTTTACTTTTTCTGTGATATTGTATTTTAGTCATTTGTAATACCATAAAGGGCAAAGTAAAGTTGATATACAGCTGATTCTTTTATTATCTTTAGTGTTTTACAAGAGTTTACAATTACAATACATTAACAAAGTATACAAGTAGCAATGGTAGCAGCTGTTAGGTTACTCTGGCAGAAGATTTTATATATTAAAGTATCTCAAAGTATATCACAAAAGTATTGGACTAGAGCAAATGTTTCAAGTATTATCAAAGTATATCAGTTAAATACGGGCAAGATACCTTTAGCAATTAATATTATGTAGTAGGTGCTATGTCTATCTCCAACTCGCTCCCTCGCTCCTACTCGCCCCTCTACCCTCTCTCCATCACGCTCACTCTAGAACGACAGAAAAAGAAAAAGCGCATAAAAAAGTAAAGGTGGGGAAGAGAAAGAAGCACTAAAGCAGACAGACACTAACAGACAGACACACCATCCCAGCACGTTCGGCTGCGCTGAGGACAGGCAGACAGGACAGACGGGGAGGAAGATGGAAGTGGAAGGAAGTCCCCCTTTCCTGCCTCCCCCACCCCACCTCCCTCCCCAGACCCACCTACCCGCCACACCCAGCCTAGTATGCTGGGAACTAAACACACACACACACACACACACACACACACACACACACACACACACACACACACACACACACACACACACACACACACACACACACACACACACACACACACACACACACACACACACACACACACACACACACACACACACACACACACACACACACACACACACACACACACACACACACACACACACACACACACACACACACACACACACACACACACACACACACACACACACACACACACACACACACACACACACACACACACACACACACACACACACACACACACACACACACACACACACACACACACACACACACACACACACACACACACACACACACACACACACACACACACACACACACACACACACACACACACACACACACACACACACACACACACACACACACACACACACACACACACACACACACACACACACACACACACACACACACACACACACACACACACACACACACACACACACACACACACACACACACACACACACACACACACACACACACACACACACACACACACACACACACACACACACACACACACACACACACACACACACACACACACACACACACACACACACACACACACACACACACACACACACACACACACACACACACACACACACACACACACACACACACACACACACACACACACACACACACACACACACACACACACACACACACACACACACACACACACACACACACACACACACACACACACACACACACACACACACACACACACACTAAAGGAAAATACAAAGAAAAATACAACCTGTCACCTGTCCTGTCCGGCGCTCCGATCTCCCTGCAGGCTCTCCGGTCTCCCCTGGTCTCTCGGCCGTCTCGTCTCTCCCTCGTCGCCGTCTCTGCATCGCCTGGGGAAATACAGGAACATCAAAGGTGCCTAAGGAATGCAATGCCTACCAGAGTAACGCTATACAGGTGCCGCCACAGCTGCTGCTACCCTCCCTACCACATCACCTATCAGTACAAGCTACAACACACGCTGCACCAGTTCCTCTGCAGGGCTTGCCATGTTCTCGAGCGGCCATCTCGTCGTCTACAGCTGCCATTTCTTCCGTAGTTGCCACCCCTTCTTCTGAGGTTGCCATGTCTTCTGAGGTTGCCATCTCGTCTTCTGAGGTTGACATGTCGCCTTCTCCCTCGCCTGCAGTTGCCATCTCGCTGGCCAGGGTTGACATCTCGTCCTCCGGCGTTTCCATCGTTTTCTGTGGAGCAAATATCAATTAGGCCAGAGTACGCACTATATGCTACTGCTGAGCCTATGTCCCTTATTCTGGGTGGCATAGGAGGCTTCGTAGTGCATTTCCCTGAGAGATTTATTTTCCATAACACCAACATTATATTGCAAACTTACGTCAATGTCTTCTAACCCCAACTTGTCACCCAATTCCTTCCCATTCCACACATCCTTCCTTTAAGTTCTTCACAGCCATACTGTACCATCACCACACCCACACTACCACCACCACCACCACCACAACCACACTCCATCACAACCACCAGCATAACACTATCACCACTACCACAACCACGTACTACCACCACCATCACAACCACACACCACCACCACCAACACCGCTGACATCACCACCGTCACAACCACCACACAGCTATTAGTGCTCTCGTGCAAAATTTGTCTGCGTGAGAGCGAGAGAGAGAGAGAGAGAGAGAGAAAGATTTTTGTGTGTGTGCGTGCGTGTGTGTGTGTGTGTGTGTGTGTGTGTGTGTGTGTGTGTGTGTGTGTGTGTGTGTGTGTGTGTGTGTGTGTGTGTGTGTGTGTGTGTGTGTGTGTGTGTGTGTGTGTGTGCGTGTGTGTGTGTGTGTGTATGTGTGTGTGTGTATGTGTGTGTGTATATGTGTGTGTGTGTGTATATATGTGTGTGTGTGTGTGTATATATGTGTGTGTGTGTGTGTATATATGTGTGTGTGTGTGTGTGTGTGTGTGTGTGTGTGTGTGTGTGTGTGTGTGTGTGTGTTTCTATGTATGTATGTGTATGTGTGTGTGTGTGTTTCTATGTATGTATGTGTATGTGTGTGTGTGTTTGTTTCTATGTATGTATGTGTATGTGTGTGTGTGTGTGTGTGTGTGTGTGTGTGTGTGTGTGTGTATGTATGTGTGTGTGTGTGTGTGTGTGTGTGTGTGTGTGTGTGTGTGTGTGTGTGTGTGTGTGTGTGTGTGTGTGTGTGTGTGTGTGTGTGTGTGAAAATCACTCTTTTAACAATAAACAAAATGCATGACTAAGTGTACGATGTGAGAAAAGCTCAGACAAAAATATTTCAAATTTCAAAAAGTTTAAAAATGGTTCAAATACCTTTTACTTGGGGAGAAAGCTATTATTTGCCACTCCTGTCGTCTGTCGTGTCGGTGTGAATATCCTTTGCTTGCCTGGCCGTGTAAATATCCTCTGCCTGCTTGGTCGTGCGAAAATCCTCTTCTTTCTTCGTGTCAATGGAAAAATTCAACCTGAGAGGTGGAGAGCAGAGGTGTGAGGGTAGGGGAGGTTTGACTGGTGGCAGGGAGTTGGGAGGGGGGGTAGAAGGAAGAGGCGAGGGGGTAGGGAAGAGGTGGGGTGGGTGGGAAACAGGGGAGGGGGGTAGAGAGAAGAGGTGAAGGAGTAGGGAAGAGGTGACGGGGTAGGGATGAGGGGAGGGGGTAGGGAAGAGGGGAGGAGGTAGGGAAGAGGGGAGGGGGTAGGGACGAGGTAAGGGGGTAGGGACGAGGTAAGGGGGTAGGGAAGAAATGAGGGGGTAGGGAAGAGGAGAGAGGGGTAAAGGAAAGAGGTGAGGGAGTAGGGAAGAGGGGAGGGGGTAGGGAAGAGGGGAAGGGGTAGGGAAGAGGGGAGGGGGTAGAGGAAAGAGGGGAGGGGGTAGAAGGAAGAGGTGAGGGGGGTAGACGGAAGAGGTGAGGGGGGTAGAGGGAAAAGGTGAGGGGGGTAGAGGGAAAAGGTGAGGGGGTAGGGAAGAGGTGAGAGGGTAGGGAAGAGGGGACAGGGGTTGAGGGAAGAGGTGAGGGGGTAGAGAAGAGGTGAGGGGGTAGGGAAGAGGTGAGGGGGTAGGGAAGAGGTGAGGGGGTAGGGAAGAGGTGAGGGGGGTAGAGGGAAGAGGTGAGGGGGGTAGAGGGAAGAGGTGAGGGGGTAGAAGGAAAAGGTGAGGGGGTAGAGGGAAGAGGTGAGAAGAGATGAGGGGGTAGAGAAGAGGTGAGGGGGTAGGGAAGAGGTGAGGGAGTAGGGAAGAGGTGAGGGGGTAGGGAAGAGATGAGGGGGTAGGGAAGAGGGGAGGGGGGTTGAGGGAAGAGGTGAGGGGGTAGGGAAGAGGTGAGGGGGTAGGGAAGAGGTGAGGGGGTAGGGAAGGGGGACTGGAGTAGCCGGCATAGAGAAGGTGGGAGTTTAGAGATGGTGTGTACAATTAGCCACTGCTACGACGCCAAAACACAAAAATCTTCCTCTGGAAATATATCTGTGTAGTTGTTTGTAAATGTTGGCAAATTTAACAATGGTATTTAACATATTTTCCATCGGCTGTTTAATTAGCAAGGAGTGTCTGGGACTTTTCATAAACCTCAGGGCACCTTCGAATTAAACAGATGTTAACCAGGATTATTGTATCTCCCTTGCCGGACGGGTGTGTGAATAATGAACTCATTTCTTAGTAGGGATTGTCACCGAAAAAATAGCTTCTTTAGACCCAAGAGCACCAGCATTGTCAACAGCTGGTGTCATAGTGGAATTGCTGTGCCGTGTAAATATGTAGTTATAATACGTCCACATCCACGTCATCCAATAGAGTACACGCATTATTTCTTTTAAGTAATTTCGTGGGGGGGTGGGGGTACTGCCAATCTTCACCCCCCTCCCCCCGTAGTTCACACAACGCACGACGTCAGAACGCATGCCCTGATCAAGGAAGGGTGTAAATCACAATCTATATGCAAATATGTGAACGGTACAGTCATAAGAGCCAACCTGAAAGCCATTATGGTCAAAGCCCCATCCTGTCACCGACCATGACTACCAAAATCTCAGTCAGTCGTCGAGAAGGTGAATAAATCGGATAATGTCGGGGCAAATGATCATGTTAGTGTTAACCCATTCAGCCAGGAAACGTCGTTCATTTTATTCTTGCAACAGCCTGATGATTTTATTCAGCTTAGGGTACACTTTTCAAACTGAAGGAGTCAGATGCAGTACTAATAAAATCTTTAGTACCAGAGGCTGCTCGTAAGTTGAATAAAATCGCTTGATAAGAATATAATAAGAATGATGTCACTCTTGTTCAGGGGAATAAACGAATCTTTACTAACCAAGGTTTACGTGGTCAACACATTTCGCACAGAAATGACAATGATTAGATGGGTGTGAAATGCCTCCTTGAATGCGAGGCCTGGGTGTGTGTGTGTGGGGGGGGGGGTCTAGGTTTACTACTGACGAGTTAAGAGGAGGGATGGGACAAAAGTGTATTGTTGTGATGAGGAGGGATAGATTGAGATGGTTAGGACATGTGGAGAGGATGGAGGATGACAACTGGGTGAGGAGAGAGAGGTGTGAACGACGGAGGTAGGGCTGCGAGAGGCAGACCGGAAAAGGCCTGGGACGAGGTCATAGTGTGTGAAATCAGGGATAAGGGAGTGAATAGGGAGGCTGCAAAAGATTGTGCAGTGTGGAGAGCCGCCATGATGTGACCAAGGCCGACGACGCATGCAAGCATGTTAGATCCTTTAAAAAAGATACGACACGAACGATTCGATACAGGTGAGGTTCAGGGATCACCATTTTATATAATTTATCTCCTGCCATTTTTGCCTTCCATCTCTACAGTATCCCCGGCCATCCTATCGCGTTGACGAACAGGGGAATTTGGAGGAGGAACACGAACAACAACAGTCTACCCTCCTCCTCCCTGCCTGACTTGCCTCATGCCCCTCCCCCCCCCCGCTCTCTCTATCTTACCTCATGCCTCCCCCCCCTCTCTCTCTCTCTCTCTCTCTCTCTCATTCCTATCTGTCTATCTCCACACTCCGACACGTCAGCTAAATATAACCCACCACCTGTTTAGTGGCTGTGTGTGTGTGTGTGTGTGTGTGTGTGTGTGTGTGTGTATATCAGTATGTGCGTGAACGTGTGTGTGTGTGTGTGCATCTGTGTGTGCGTGTATCTGTGCTAGTATCTGAGTGTGCGTGTATCAGTGTTTAGTGTGTATCAGTGTCTGTGTGTATCAGTGCCTGTGTAATTCACCAGGTCGGTCAGGATCACTTGATGGTCGTGATTGTCAGCTTTTACCCTCCCGGAAGGGAGCTGAGAGCTCATATAGTCCGATCTAAGGGCAAAGCTGTGACCTTCACACACGCACACACCCGTCCCCTTGCTCAAGGGGGACAGTAACCACCCACTTCGTCAGTGAAACTTTTCGCAACCTAAGCGAGGCGCGAACTCCCGTCCACCAGTTGGCAAGCGGGAACGTTACCACTGCACCAGCGAGCGGTGTGTATCAGTGCCTGTGTGTATCAGTGCCTGTGTGTATCAGTGCCTGTGTGTATCAGCGCCTGTGTGTATCAGTGTGTGAGTATATTAGTGTGCGTGCGTGCTCTGATCAGTGCTTGTATCAGTGTTTGCGTGAATGAATACGTGCGTGCATTAGTGTGTGCCTGCTCCGTGTGCGCGTTTAGTGCGTACATGCCGCAGCGTGTGCGTGCATCGGTGTGTGCGTGCTAAGTGTGTACGTAGTCAAATTGTGTGTGTTCAGTGTGTACTTAGTCAAATTGTGCGTGTTCAGTGTGTACGTGTTCTGTGTGTGCGTGTTCTGTGTGCACGTGTTGTGTGTGTGCGTGTTCAGTGTTTGCGTGTTCAGTATGTGCGTGTTTAGTGCGTGCGTGTTGTGTGTGCTTATTCAACGTATGCGTGATAGTGTGCGTTCTCAGTGTGTGCGTACTTGTGTGCGTGCTCTGTGTGCGTATTTACTGTGTGCGTATACCAGTGTGTAACTCAGACTGTACGCATGTTTTTACGAGTGAAGGTATGAAAAAATTCAATGATGATGATGATGATGATGATGATGATGACGATGATGATGACGATGATGATGATGATGATGATGATAATTTTTTTCTAGTTTTTTATCCGGAAACTTTTATGTTATCAAGGAGCATTCTCTACTCTACTCCTTTCACCTTAACTTGGCCCAAATTTTCGTCCATTTGCAGCTTTTCACGTGTCTCAGTTGCGTCTTTGAAACAGCACTTTTTCGTGACTAGCATAATTTTCTCTTGTTACAACTCAGCATTCGATATAAAGAGATTGCAATTTAGGCCAAGTAAGTGTAAAATGAGCATAGTGATGGGGATGGGATGGAGGGATGGAGTAGAGAGGTATACGAGACAGGCGGGTGTACGTTGGGGGAGGGCAGCGAAATGGCAGTGTATAGGGCGACATGGAGGCGATTTGTTTGTGGCCACCCCTTACGGGTTTAAGGCGTCTGGCTATAGATAACTAGACAATTAGGGCTATAGATATAGGTGACGATACACTGCTATTAAAATTACATCCATTTCCCTTATTTTCTACAATTTCTTTGGGCTACAACGCTTCCTGGCTGACCGTAAGATATCCCCGTGTCCTAATTTAGTCACCTTAATGGCAAAAACAGCAAAACCCAACACTTGCAGCAAGAGGAGAAGCCTACACACCATCACTACCCCCTAACCAGCAAAACGACGTCTATTGCCCTCATCTGTTGAATCTATTTGACCTATGACACTTCCTGGTTGGCAGCAAGATACCTCTGTGTCCTATCTGAATCATCTTAATGGCAAAAACAGCGAAATTTAACCCCAAAACAGTAAAATTTAACACTTACAGCAGGAGACGGAGCCGACGCAGCCTCACCCTCTTATCGTCCGAGTACCACTGACTGACCAATGGAATGCCATGCTTGTTCAGCCCAGAAACTTGTGTGAAACTTTACCCAACTACTTTTACATCCACTAGAGGGTACGGAGGCCCTCTCATCTTCAGGGTAACTCTCGTATTTTATTCTAGCTAATACAAGAGGCTATTATGCACCTGTGAGCTATTTATGTGTCTGAGAGCGTTAATGCTGTAAATATTAACCCTCCAATGATCGTGACAACTCTAGTACTTTTCTTTTATTAGACTCCAGACGATTTTATTCAGCTGGGATTGGGTCTTAGGAGCCTGAGTGCATAAGAGAAAACCGTCGTAGAGGAAGCATCAGGGACCGTAGCAAACAAAGTCAGAAATTATACTTAGATGTTTACCATACTCTATTCACTTTCACTTTGCCTAATATTGCCATCTCCTCACCTTAAATACTGAGCTGTAAGGATACATTAACACTAGAATATAGAACAATACTCTCTGTTCCCTAAATGGACCTAAAATTACCATCTCTCTATCTTGAATGCTGAGTTGTAACAATAGATGAACACCAAAACATTATGCTAGTCACGAAGAAGCGCTATGTAAAGGATGTAGAGCCATACTATTGTCATTTTCTGGCACTGGGCTACATGAAATGAGTAAAATGACCTACACAGGGATGTAAAACCGGCCCGTGTTAGAGGAAGACCGGTATAGTCACGAAAAGGTGATATGGAATGGATATAGAACTTCACTTTAACTTGGCCTAAAATTGCCATCTCTCCATCTTGAATGCTGAGCTGTAACAATAGATTAACACCAAAATATGATGCTAGTCACGAAGGAGTGCTATATGAAGGATGTAGAGCCTTACCATTGTCATTTCCTGGCACTGGGCTACGTGAAATGAGTAAAATGACCTACACAAGGAAGGAATCTGGCCCGTGTTAGAGGAAGACCGGTATAGTCACGAAAAGGTGTTATGGAATGGATACAGAACTTCACTTTAACTTGGCCTAAAATTGCCATCTCTCCATCTTGAATGCTGAGCTGTAACAAGAGCCTGACATTAGAGTATGATGCTAGTCACGAAAAAGTGCTGTTGAAGATATGTAGAGCCGTGTTATCGTCTTCTTCTGCCTGTAATTATGCTCTGAGAAATAAGCAGCAAATATAAGATCTCAGCCATGTTAAGTCTGATAAGCTATACATACAGCTTAATGGAACGCTCTGGTAAAAATTACAGCTATAAACTCATTCTACAACTCCCTAGCACCTGTCCCTTGGCGATTTATTTTGCTTATTACACCTTGCTCTCCTACTGTGCTGTATAAGTACTTCAAGCTTTACCATAATCTGCATAAAAGACGTACAAAAGGATGTTAATCAGCCTTGTCCAAAAATATATCGCTAAGGAAGTCTTTGGTTGACTAGTGAGAGGTGCCTGTGTGTTACCATGGCAACCTCTCACACCACCAGTTACATACACACATTTTCCCACCAGCAAGTTCCATTAGAGAGTATTGTGTGTGTGTGTGTGTGTGTGTGTGTGTGTGTGTGTGTGTGTGTGTGTGTGTGTGTGTGTGTGTGTGTGTGTGTGTGTGTGTGTGTGTCATGCGTGTGCCTGCACATCTCACCGCAATGCCCCGCCAACACCCACGACACTTTTCTCCTTAATTTCTTACCACAGAGACCTCTTACATTCCTGGATCTTTTCAAAAACTTGGTTCGATGTCGTTCTTACATATTATGAAGGAAAAAAAGGTAACTGTTGATATAAATGTTCGTAAAAAACCATTATATATAAACTGCGGGAGATATATTCTTTTCACTTTCACTTGGCCCAGATTTTCGTTCTTTTGCAGCTGATTTCACGTAGTTCAGTGGCAGAAAGTACAATGCTATGGCTCTACAACCTTGCCTCAGCACATCTTCGTGACCAGCATCATCTTCCAGTGTTCATCTATTGCTACAACTCAGCATTCAGGACGGAAATAGGGGAGTTTTAGGCCAAGTTAGAGTAAAAAGAGTATAGTGGACAATATTCATAGTCTTGCCTTGGTTAGAGTGTGGCTTGGTTAGAGTGTGTTACACACACACACACACACACACACACACACACACACACACACACACACACACTCCTTTCCCCACCATCAAGTCCTACCTTAGAATACTTGTGTGTGTGTGTGTGTGTGTGTGTGTGTGTGTGTGTGTGTGTGTGTGTGTGTGTGTGTGTGTGTGTGTGTGTGTGTACAATCTTATCAGTGTGACGTGTGCGTGTGTGTAGTCATATGAGCATATTTCACGTACATGTGTAGGTGTGTAAGTATAAACAGTCTTACCAGAATGACGTGTGTGCGTGTGTGTATGTGACGTACATGTGTAGGTGTGTATGTGCGTGTGTCTGACGTATATGTGTTGGTGTCTATGCGTGTGTATGTACTGTACGTGTATGCTTAGTGATGTGTGTGTGTGTATGTATGTATATATGTATGTAGTGTGTGCACATTTGTGATATATGTATGTAGATGTGTGTGTGTGTGTGTGTGTGTGTGTGTGTGTGTGTGTGTGTGTGTGTGTGTGTGTGTGTGTGTGTGTGTGTGTGTGTGTGTGCATCAGTACTGAGGCTGGGCAGTTACAGCTAACTGAAGAACGTGGGCAAGTAGGTAGGCAAGAATAAACGTAAGTAGGTAGATAAGGAGGTAGGCAAAGTAGGTAGGTATTTAGATAGGTAGGTAGGTAGGTAGGTAGATTGGTAGGTAGGTAGACAGAGAAACAGGTGGGTAGGTAAGTAGGTTGGTAGGTAGGTAAGTAGGTTGGTAGGTAGGTAGGCAAGTTGGTAGGTAGGCAAGAGTAAAGTAGGTAGATAGGTCAGTAGGTAGGTAAGTAGGTAGGAAGGTAGGTAAGTAGATAAATAGGTAGGTAGGCTGGTAGGTAAGTAGATACGAAGGTAGGTAGGTAAGTAAGTAGATATGTACAGTAGGTAGGACGGTAGGTAGGCCATTAGTATGTATATATGGAGATACCTAATAGACAACAGACAGACAGACAGACAGACAGGATGGATGAAGGGAAGGACGGAAGGAAGGAAGGAAGGAAGGAAGGAAGGAAGGAAGAAAGAAAGGAAGGAAAGAAGGAAGGAAGGAAGGAAGGAAGAAAGGAAGGAAGGAAGGAAGAAAGGAAGGAAAGAAGGAAGAAAGGAAGGAAGGAAGGAAGGAAGAAAGGAAGGAAGGAAGGAAGAAAGGAAGGAAGGAAGAAAGGAAGGAAGGAAGGAAGAAAGGAAGGAAGGAAGGAAGAAAGGAAGGAAGGAAGGAAGGAAGAAAGGATCGATGGAAAGAAGGAAGGAAGGAAGGAAGAAAAGAAGGAAGGAAGGAAGGAAGAAAGGAAGAAAGAAAGGATCGATGGAAGGAAGGAAAGAAGGAAGGAAGAAAGGAAGGAAGGAAGAAAGGAAGGAAGGAAGCAGGAAGGAAGGAAGAAGAGAAAATGACTAAGGGAGAGGAGGGGGGGTGGAGGGAGTGGCTGGGGACGAGAGTCGAGGAGGCGGGCTGGGGACGCGCCAGACGAGAGAATGTGATTGAAGCGACGTAAACGTAGGACGCATGGGTCGAGGTGTGTTTAGCTCCTAATAATTTGCGTTCTATTACATACTGTGCACAAGACTTGAGAAAATAGAAGAAGAGAAAACAGAGGAGTGCGGAAATTGGTCGAGAAGAGTAATAAATGGCCTCCAGTGTGATGGCTGCCAAAAATGGTACCATGCTGGATGCCACAAAGTAAACAAAGAGCTCTACACCATAACAGAAAAGCATAAGGAACTTATATGGTTCTGCCAAGTTTGCAAACCAAAAATAAGAAATAATATGATGAAACTATGCAACATGGAAAAGCAGAATGAAGAGCTGGTAGCAAAATTAAATGAACTGAACATGAAGCTGGATAACATCAAGGGTGAAATTACGAGAGAGGTAACTCAGCAGTTTAGAAACAACTTGCCGGTGAGTGACGATGATATTGTTGAGAAGGTAACAGAGAGAGTACTAGAACATATGAAAGAAGAAGAAGATAAAGCTAGAAGGCAAAACAACATAGTGATGTATAATGTCCCAGAGTCAGAAAGTGAAAGGTATGTAGAGTGAGTGAATGAAGACACAGCTATGTGTTGTGAGATATTTGAGAATTCTCTAGGATTAGATAAGGAGGAGTTTACTATCACTAAGGTCATAAGGATAGGAAAGCCCAGAAGAGAGGGCAATAACAGAAATAGGCCTGTATTGGTGCAACTAGCAGATGTGAAAGAGAAATGGGCAATAGTAAAGAGGGCCAAAAATCTGAAAGATGAAAGTGACCCGGCAAAGAAAAGAATTGGAATTTCACCTGATCTGACGGAGAAAGAAAGGCAGGTTGAAAAAAGACTGAGGCAAGAGTTAAATGAGAGAAAAGCTAACGGAGAAACAGGATTATATATAAAAAACGGAAGATTGTGCAAAGTAAGAGAGGACAGAGGAAGAGAAAATAAGAACAATACAATGATACAGTACAGAAGGATGAACTAAGAAAAAAAGAAGAAGGATATGGGGTAACATTTAAGTTAATTAATATACAGGGGTTAAGTAGACATAAGGTAGTAGAGGTACAGCAACTCATATCAGAGAGTCAAGATATTGTATGCCTGACAGAAACACAGCAAAAATATAATACAATTGACCTAGATAATAACATAATGAAGCATGAAAGCATGAGAGAAATACAGGACAAAAAAGGAGGAGGTATAATGGTGCTGTATAAACAAAACAGTAACATTACTCTAAGAAAAGACACTCTGAAAAATAAGGATGTACTTGTACTAAAAGGAAAAATATTAGATCTAAGCATAAGAATAATTATAGTACACTTTTCTGTAATTAGGACAGAAGAAGACAGAACTAGAAATTTCTCAATGAAACAAGAGATTGAGAAAAGTATGAATGAGGCAGAGGCTGAGGCTGTAATAGTCATGGCAGACTTCAATGGGCATACAGGTATGTTAGGTCACCAGCAGCTTGACATGAATGGAAAAATAATCCTGGACGGGATAAATGAATATAAATTAATCTTGCTTAACGGTGACAATAACTGTTCAGGTATTTACACGTGGGCTAGAAATAATCAGTGTAGTGTAATTGATTACATACTTGTCAATGGGAAAATGTACAACTACTTCCAGACCATGAATATAGACGAGAAACAAGAAACTATAGATATCACTGATCATAATCTGATATGTGCAAGGTTTATAATAAAAAGAGAAAGACAAAACTTCAACAAACAAGGAAAGTGGGAAACAGTGGAGTATTATAGGACAGATGAGATATCACTACAACAGTATGCAAATAGAGTGGAAGAAAAACTGAATGAAGTCAGAGTTTCCAATATAACACAGATGAATACATTAATAGAAGAAGCTGCCAGCGAAACACTAAAAACAAGATATAGAAGAAAGGTAATTGAAAGGGAAAATAAAATAAGGGAGCCTGTTTGGATGAACAATGAAATAAGAAAGGAAATAAAAGAGAGGAAAAGATTGAATAGGCAAAAAAGAAACATACAAAATCAGGATGAAAGAGACAGAATATATGAGCTCTATAGGCAACAAAAACAGAAGGTGCAAATCCTCATTAGAAAGGAGATGTTTAAACATGAACAAAAGCTCACAAAAGAAATAAAAGAAAGCAATGAAAAGGGTAAAAAATTGTGGGAGGCTGTTAATAAACTAAGAGGTATAGACAAAAAATTAGACAAGTTAGCAATATACAGCAAAGAAGGTAACAAACTAAATGATATACAGGCTAGTGAGGAAATAATAAAATTTTGGGACAAAATCTATAAAAAGCATGAAAACAACATCAATGAAGCATGGAATAGTGACACAAGGCAAGAATACATTAACAAGCTGGACTTAGAAAGTAATCTGAATGTCATGAATATAGATATACCAATAGGACACAATATAGAGAGAACATATGAATTCCCTCCTAGTATAAGAGAACATATGGACATGTGCTGCAAAGTACAAAGCAAAATAAAACCCATGGAATATCCAAATATTACGCAAGACCAAGTAAAACATTGCATACAAAAGCTAAAAAACAGAAAAGCCCCAGGACCAGATCAAAAGAAGCCTGAACTCTACAAAGTCCTGATAAAAAGTGAGCAGTGTATAGAAAGCCTTACAAACTGCTTTCAGCACATTATAGATGATGGGACAGAAGTTAAGGAATGGGTATGGTCAAATACAAAAATGATAGAGAAAACAACTAAACCTACATCAGACCAGCTCAGACCAATAGCGTTGACCAATATTTCGTACAAAATATGTATGTCACTGATAGGAAACTTTGTGGATAGCCATATCACCATAAACAACGAGGCTAAAGAAACACAAGCAGGCTTCACAAAGGGAGCTAAAATAGAAGACAACTTATTAACCTTACAATACTGCATAGAGGATAGCTACCAGAAGGGAAAACCTCTTATAATAATATCCATTGATTACTCAAAGGCATTTGACTCAATTAAAAGAGAGAAAATAGTACAGGCACTAATGCGATACAAGGTACACCCAAAGATAATAGATACCATTGTTAACGTATATAAAGAAGACAAAACAAAAATAAAAGTAGGTGATTCTGAAATAGAAATGGACATAACTAGCGGGATTAGACAAGGCTGCACAGGTTCAACAATATTATTCAAATTAATAACCAACCTGATAATAGAAAAATTGGAAGGAGAAAATATTGGATTTATCAATGAGAAACTGAAAATAGGAGTACTATTCTTTGCTGATGATGGACTCCTAATGGCACACTCGATAGAAGATGCAAAAGACAGCCTAGAAACAGTAATAGAATGGTAGTCAAGAATGTGGTCTAAACATAAATAGAACCAAAAGTAATATCATCATCCATAATATGAAAAACCAGCCAGATGAAATAGAAGGGATAAAAGTAACTGATAATATAAAGTACCTTGGATTACAGATAGATAACAAAAGAAACTACTTCAAAACACAGAAGGAAATGATGGCACAGAAAGCTCAAAAGATGGCAAATATTACATACTCGGTAATAGCAAGGAGTTGTAATAAAGTCATGATAGGTCAAACCTACTGGAAAAATGTAGCCGTACCTACAATACTTCATGGGTCAAATATCATAAATTACACGGAAGCAGAAATTGAAAAGCTACAAAGGATAGAGAATGGAGTATACAGACAAATATTAGGAGCACCCAAGTATGCAGCAAACTGCACACTAAGGGGAGAGATTGGAGCATCATTAGTTAAACGAAGAATAATCACAGGTAGGTTAGAGTACACCAGGGGTATTCTTCAGGGCAAAAATGAATTACTAAAAACTATACTAGAAATGATGAATATACAGAATATGAACTGGATGAAGGAAACCAGTAAGTACAAGGAATTAATAGGAATAGCTGACAGAGAATTAATGATTATGACA
This sequence comes from Coenobita brevimanus, assembly GCF_032717465.1. Taxonomy (NCBI): domain Eukaryota; kingdom Metazoa; phylum Arthropoda; class Malacostraca; order Decapoda; family Coenobitidae; genus Coenobita; species Coenobita brevimanus. Next base: position 60,245,863 of record NC_137033.1, read on the forward strand.
GAAAGCAGACTAAAGGAGAAAACAATGAATTGGGACACACAGAAATGGAAGGAGGAAGTATCTAGGAAAACAAGCCTGAAGATATATAAAGAATGGAAAGAGAATATCAGAGAAGAACAAGTATATGATAACAGACCAGCATCAACAATCTTCTATAGAGCAAGAACAAACTGCCTGCCATTATTCAATAGAAAGAGACATGAAAATGGAAATACAGAGTGCAGATTATGCGGTGCAGAAAAAGAAAATCTGGAACATTTTATGCTGGAGTGCACAGTGTACAATGAACAGAGATTGAATGCTGTGGAGTTACAAAAACCCTACATTGAAAATAAAGAAGAAATAATTGGAATTTTTTTATTTAGTAACATAAACACTGAACAGAAAAAAAGTATCCTATATAACCTCTGGGAAATAAGAAAAAAGAAATTAATGGAGCAAAACACAACGTAGTGAATGATTGAAAAGGAATAGAGTTCAGGAGGTGCCGTTGAAAAGGCATTACCTACGACAATCATCTGATCTGATCTGACGTCAGGCGCGTCCCCAGCCCGTCTCTTCTGGCCTCTCGTCCCCAGCCACTCTGTCTGTCTGTCTGTCTCTGTCTCTGTCTGTCTCCGTGTCTGTCTGTCTCTGTCTCTGTCTGTCTGCCTGTCTGTCTCTCAGTCTGTCTCTCTGCCTGTCTCTATGTCTGTCTGCCTCTCTCTCTCTCTCTCTCTCTCTCGCTTTGTCTGTCTGTCTCTATCTCTGTCTTTCTGTCTCTCTGTCTTTCCCTCAGTCTCTGTCTCTCTGTCTCTGCCTGTCTGTCTCTCTCTCTCGGTCTGTCTGTCTGTCTGTCTGCCTCTCTCTCTCTCTCTCTCTCTCTCTCTCTCCCACGTGTCTTCACTGGCTGAGCTTCTCTAGGGACAAGATAGGTAGGAAGGGAGGGTAGACTAGGGTAGGGTAAGGCAGGGCAGGGCAGGGCAGGGTAGGGTAGGGTATAGCAGGGCAGGGCAGGGCAGGGTAGGGTAGGGTAGGGTAGGGTAAGGTGGAGTAGGGTAGGGTAAGGTGGAGTAGGGTAGGGTACGGTAGGATAGAGTAAGGTAGGGCAGTCCAGGGTAGGATAGGGTAGGGTAGGACAGAGCAGGGCAGGGTAGGGTAGGGTAGGGTAGGGTAGGGTAGCAGAATGACAGAAAGACAATACTACAGCTCTACACCGTTTCCATGGCACTTCTTCGTGATTAGCGCCATATTCTAGTTTTAATCTCCTTTTCACTGGCGACTTATCCTGCATCTTTTACTTTTATTTTTGAGAGAGAGAGAGAGAGAGAGAGAGAGAGAGAGAGAGAGAGAGAGAGAGAGAGAGAGACAGACAGACAGACAGACAGACAGACAAAGAGAGAGAATCATGAGATTGGTGTGTGTTGCATCAGCTGAGTTGAGATATTAGTGGGTTTTACCTACCCCCCCTCTCTCTCTCTCTTTCTCTCTCTCTCTCTCTCTCTCTCTCTCTCTCTGACCTAATACCTCAATGTTGTCCCTTTTTACACACACACACACACACACACACACACACACACACACACACACACACACACACACAGAGGGATTCAATCTAGGTGGACGTGTGACACCGGCGCTCCGTATCAAATCATCACGGCCAGTGGCATTACCTAAATAGTATCTTTGTATGAGTCAAGCTCAGTACCAGGTTAGACTAGATGACTGTTCATTATAAAAAGGAAAAAGATAATAAGTTTCAACAAGACTTGTAAAAACAGGAAATAGAACCAAGACGAAAGAATACGCTGAGTCATCTCTGAGGTTTGTTTAGACTACAACAAGACGGAGATTGTAAGTATATGCTTTGCACTTTAAGTATTGCAAAATGGATACATACTTCAGTAAAACAAATTTGGAAAAGAAAAGGGATAAAGGTAAAAAGCAAAATGATGATTTCTACCAAGAACTGGTTGAAGTAGAGACCCACAATAGACTGGTTGAACGTGTAAACAAACTAGAAATGGCTTTCAAAAATGAAATTGATGAAATAAAGAAGCAGATGTACTTGCAAAAGGAAGAAATAGAAAAACTAGGAAGGGAGGCCAATAAGAAAGACACAACCATCAGTGAACTAACCGTGGAATTGAGTACACTTAGGAAGAAAATGAGTGAAATGGCAAGTACAGTAGTCAATCACGAGAGTGTTATGGAAGAGTTCAAAAATGACACAGAGACAATTAGGCAAGTTAGCAGTCTTATTGACCAGAGCAGTGATATTGAGGAGAAGATAACACAAGTAAATGAAGCTGTGCAAAGCTACAAAAATGATGTAGAAACCACGTATGCTGAAATGGTGAAAGTAAAGAAAGACTTAGAAACAAGGGTGGAGGAAAAAAACATTAAAAAGGAGGTGAAAAGAATAATCCAAAACAATCCAAAGTTAGTCAGAGATTCAGTAGAGATAAACAAATCAATAGTAATCACTGGTATAGAAGAGGATGAAGTTAAAAACAAGATCACAAGAGACAAAAAGGAGATGGCAAATGTAATGAGCTTACTGAAAGAAGTATCAGAGGAAATCTGTAGTAAAGACATAGAGGAACACAAAAGGTTAGGGAAATACGAGAAAAGCAAGACAAGACCTCTAAAGGTGACTTTCCAGAGTGTAAACATTGTGGAAGAGATACTAAAAAATGCAAAGAATCGTAAGGAAAAAGAGGAGTTCAAAAATGTATGGATAAAAAGATCCCTAACACAAGAGGAACTGGAATTACTGAAAGAGAAAAGGGAGGAAGCAAAAACAAAAAATGAGGGAAGATCAGAAGAGGAGAAGAAGAATTTTTTTTACAAAGTAATAGGATTGCAGGTACGAAAGTGGTACACAAACAGGATGGAAGAAAAAGGAGGAAGGTAGTAGAACCATGTCATGACAAGTATATAAACAAGGTGATAAGGTTGATGTACTCAAATGTGGATGGAATGGTATCTAAATTACTAGAGATGAATGATTATGTCAGAGAAAATGAACCACAAATAATATGCCTAACTGAAACAAAATTAATACCAAGGATATCAAATGACATACTAAACTTAGAGGAATACAATATATGGAAAAGAGACAGATATTTAAAAAAAGGAGGAGGAATTATAATATTTACTAAGAAAAATCTAAAAGTCAAGGAAATAAAACTAGATATACCATCACAAGTAGAAATGATTGCAGTAGAGATCGACACATCTGAAGGTAAAGTAATTGTAGCCAATTTGTACATGCCACCCAGATCAAACACATGGGAAAGAGACGAATATGAGGACCTGGCAGAGAGTACAATTCAGAGTGTAAGATCACTGCTACATAAAATGGAAGAGAAATCGGAAAGAATTATACTAACTGGGGACTTCAATACAAATATAAATTGGAATACTCTAGATATAAATAGCCAAGAAAGCTGTTGGGACCAAAAGCTCCTGGATCTCGTACAAGAGTTTTTCTTAACGCAACATGTGAGGGAAACCACCAGAAAAAGAGGACTTGATGTACCTTCAGTGCTAGATCTAATATTTACAAGGCAAGAAAATGATATTGACAATTTAATATATCACCCTCCACTCGGCAAAAGCGATCATGCAGTACTAAATTATAACTTCAGGATAGCATATGACATAGTAAACAGCAATGATAGTTACAAAAAGAACCTAAACTATAAAAAGGGAAATTATCAAGACCTAAAGAAGTATTTCTTAGAAGTTGATTGGGAAAATGAGCTTAGAGGACAAGATTTAAATGCTGTATATAAAAAATTTTGTGAATTTTATGAAATAGGAGTCCAGAAGTACATCCCATAGCACAAAGAAGCAGATAAGAAAATACAGAAATGGTTCAATACAGAATGTAAAAAATCAAAAGAAAGAAGAGATTTGTTGTGGAATAGATACAGAAGACACAATAGTGAAAGGGCGTATAATAATTACAAACAGGCAAGAAACGACTATACAAGAATAAGGAGGGAAGCCCAAAAACAGTTTGAGGAGGATATAATAAATAAAAGTAGTGATCAACCAAAGCTGTTTTACAGCTATATCAGAAGCAAAACTAAAGTAAAAGATATAATACAATCCATTACGGACGAGGGAATCACTTATACACAAGAGAAAGATATTTGTGAAGCACTAAATAAGAATTTCCAATTAGTTTTTACAGAAGAAAAATTTTTTGAGAGGGACTATGTGGAACACGCATGTCTACACATACTACCAGATATACAAATAGCAGAAAAAGTAATACAGGAGGAGTTAAGTAGATTAGACAGAGGAAAAGCAAGTGGTCCTGATGAAATTTCATGTTGGGTATTACAAGAATGTGCAAATGAGTTAAGTAAACCATTATTTTTAATTTTCAAGAAATCTTTGAGTCAAGGGAAACTACCTGATATTTGGAAAAAAGCAAATATAGTCCCCTTATTCAAGAAAGGAAATAGACAAAATCCTCTCAACTACCGACCAGTATCACTGACCAGTGTTGTAAGCAAGGTATTAGAAAAACTTATAAGAAAAGCTTGGGTAAATCATCTAGAAGAACACAGTATGATAACAGAAAGACAGTTTGGTTTCAGAAAAGGAAAATCATGTGTTACTAATCTGTTGAGCTACTATGACAGAGTAACAAACACAATACAGGAAAGGGAAGGATGGGTGGACAGTATCTATTTAGATTTCAAGAAAGCTTTTGACACAGTACCACACCAAAGACTTTTATGGAAACTGTACCATCAAGGAGGAATTCGAGACAAACTGTTTTGTTGGATGCAAGACTTTCTCATAAAAAGAGAAATGAGGACAGTACTAAGAGGAAACTACTCATCATGGAAAGAAGTGACTAGTGGAGTACCACAGGGTTCAGTGCTGGCACCAATCATGTTTTTAGTGTATATAAATGATATAAACAGTAACACTGGAAATGAGAGCTATCTGAATATGTTTGCAGATGATGCAAAAATACAAAGGAGAATTACTAACACAGACTCTTGTAAAGAGCTGCAAGAAGAATTAAATAAACTTCATGAATGGAGTAGTACATGGCAAATGGAATTCAATGTGGACAAGTGTCATGTTATCAAGTTTGGTAGAAGTGGAAAAAGACCTGATTGGGATTATAAGTTAGGAAATAAAACCCTATACACATCAGAAAGAGAGAAAGACCTAGGTGTGACTATCAATAACAGACTATCTCCGGCTGACCACATCAGCGAGAAGGTACGGAACATGTATACACTGCTTGCAAATATGAGAATAGCATTCACATACATAGATGAAGACATGCTAAGAAGGATAATAACATCATTCATTAGACCAACCCTGGAATATGCATCAGTAGTCTGGAGTCCTCATCTCAAAAAGCACATAGACAGGATTGAAAAAGTTCAAAGGGCCGCTACAAGATGGATACCAAGCTTAAGGGACCTAAGCTACGAAGAAAGACTAAATAAACTGAATCTACCAACACTACAGGAGAGAAGGAAAAGAGGTGACATGATAATGCTATATAAATGCATATCAGGAAAGGAGAAAATAGACATAAATGATTACTTAACATATGGAGAAGCATCAGCAAGAGGACACTGCAAAAAACTGCATAAGAAGAGAGGTGATAAAGACGTAAGGAAATTCAGTTTCCCAAACAGAGCAATTGATCAATGGAATGCACTACCGAATGAAATAGTGTGTGCCAAAACAATTCACAAATTTAAGGATATGTACGATAAATATGGTTTAAGACACGGGACAGTACGAGCTTGACTCATTCCTGTAAAGATACAATTAGGTAAGAACAATTAGGTAAGAACACACACACACACACACACACACACACACACACACAGGTTTTAACCTGACCCACATTTTCGTTCTTTTGCAGCTGATTTCACGTAGTTCAGTGGCAGAAAGAACAATGCTATGGCTGTACAACCTTTCCACAGCACTGCTTCGTGATCAGCATCATATTTCACGTAGTTCAGTGGCAGAAAGAACAATGCTATGGCTCTACAACTTTCCACAGCACTGCTTCGTGATCAGCATCATATTCTAGTGTTCATCTACTGCTACAACTCAGCAATCAGGATGGAAAGAGGGGAGTTTTGGGCCAAGTTTAGAGTAAAAAGAGTATAGTGGAGAATACTCATACTCTTACCTTGGTTAGAGTGAGGCGTTTATGTGTTACCATGACAACCTCTCCACACTTCACCACACCACTGCAGTTACACACACACTCTCCCTTCCCCACCAACAAGCCCAGTCTTAGAATACTTGAGTGTGTGTGTGTGTGTGTGTGTGTGTGTGTGTGTGTGTGTGTGTCTGTCTGTGTCTGTGTGTGGGTGGGTGGGTACATGCTAGTCTCACCACAATGCATCGCTATATACCCACTCCACCCCACCACCAAACACATTTTTCAATTTCTTGCCACAGAAAACTTTAATATTCATAGTTTTTCTTTTTTTATATAAATTAGGTCCAAGTATGTTCTTTTTTATGCAAGGAAGAAGGAACCAAAGGCCAGATGCCCGCAAACAGTTCTTTCCAAGGAAGAAACTAATACAAAAGAGAGCCAAATTCAAGATCCCTTCATTTCGAGATGCCTGGAAACACTGCGTTTGAAAGACTGGAGATCATAGAAAGCAGGAAATACAGACAGAGGGAGACAGTTCGAGAGTTGACCTGTTGCATAAATGAAGGACTGGGAGTAACGGTTAACTCTTGCATTAGAGATTTGGACAGAAAAGGGATGAGCGTTTGTTACTAGACGGGTGCTACGCGCCCGTCGTAGGGGTGGAGGGATGGAAGCGGACAGTTCAGAGGAGCAGTGATCATTGAAGTAGCGATAGAAAAGAGATAAAGATGCAGAAGTGCTGCGAAGAGACAGAGGTGGAAGGGAGTCAGTAAGAGGAGGAGAGTTAATACGACGATAAGCCTTTGATTCCACCCTATTGAGAGGGTGGGGAGCCTCCCCACACATGAGAGTTGTACGCCACACAGGGACAAATAAAACCCGTGTATAAGGTCAACAACTGTTCAGGGGTAAAGAATTCACGGAGTCGGCTTAGCACACCTAATCTCATGGAAGCAGACCTCACAAGAGATGTAATATGATCCTTCCAAGATAAGTCCCGAGTGAATGAAACTCCAAGCATGTTCAGGGATGATGCAGGAATCAGCTGGATATTATTAAACATTAGTGGGTACTCCTGTGGAAGAATTTGTCGAGGTGATAGGTGTAAAAGCTGAGTCTTTGATGCATTAAAAACACTAAGATTATTTTTACCCCAGTCAGAGATACGGGCCAAGTCAGACATTAGGTGTGCCATAGCCTCATTCCTTGTTTGTTGAAGTAATTGCTGAGATGGACGTTGCGGGAACCAAATGAAAAGGTGAAGGGTGGAATCATCAGCGTACGAGTGGATAGGGTTAGATGTACAGCTTAGAAGGTCAGTGATGAATTAAAGGAAGAGAGTTCGTGATAGGACAGAGCCCTGAGGAACACCGCTGTTGATGGATCTAGAAGAAGAACGATGGCCGTCTACAACAGCGGCTATAGAACGACCAGAAAGGAAGCTATAGATGAAGGCACAGAGAGAAGGATAGACCCCGTAAGACGGCAGTTTGGAAATTAAAGATTTATGCCAGACTCGATCGAAAGCCTTTGAGAGGTCAAGTGCAGTGGCAAAGCTTTCGCCAAAGTCCCGAAAGGAGGATGACCAGGAATCTGAAAGGTATGTGAGAAGATCGGCGGTGGAGCTTCCCTGACGGAACCCATACTGACGATCAGAAAGAAGGTTGTGATAGGAAAGATGCTTTAAAAATTTTCTGTTAAGAATTGACCCTAAAACTTTTGAGACACAGGATGTTAAAGCAATTGGGCGGTAGTTAGAGGGTTGGGAATGGTCACCCTTCTTTGGGACTGGCTGAATGAGAGCAAACTTCAAGCAAGAATGAAAGGAAGTTGATAGATAAAAGCGAAAGAGTTTACCTGTGTGTGTGTGTGTGTGTGTGTGTGTCAGTATGAAGTGTACAATGTGTGTTAGAGTGAAGTGTGGCAGTGTGAAGTTTCCTATCTATCTATCTATCTATCCATCCATCCATCTGTCTATCTATCTATCTATCTATCTCTCTATATGTCCATGTATCTATCCACCCATCCCTCCATCCCTACAGCCATCTATTTATTTATCCATCTATCTATCAGTCTATCATCCATCCATCCATCCATCCATCCATCTATCCATCCATCCATCCTTCTATCTATCTATCCATCCATTTATCTATCTATCTATCTAATCTAACAGGCGAAATATTACTTAGCTTTTAACGCAGGTAAGTGATGGCTGACTAGGTTACTGACTGGCTGGCTGACTGGCTGGCTGACTGGCTTACTGACTGGCTGGCTGACTGGCTTTCCCCTGACTTTCTTCATGGCTTGCTGTGGAATTCCTTCAGTTCCTTACGTCTATCTGTCGACAAGAATCATCATCATCATCATCATCATCATCATCACCATAATCATCATCATCATCATCATCATCATCACCATAATCATCATCATCATCATCATCATCACCATCATCATCATCATCATCATCACCATCATCATCATCATCATCATCATCATCATCATCATCATCATCATCATCATCGTCTTCATGGCTATTGTTATTATTATTATTATTATTATTATTATTATTATTATTTTTATTATTATTATTTTTATTATTATTATTATTATTATTATTATTAACATTATTATTATTATTATTATTATTATTATTATTATTATTATTATTATGATAATGATGATGATGTTGATGATGGTAGTGAAGCATGTGTAAGGGAAAATGGGCATCTGAGTGAATGGTTCACGATCGGTGTGGGCGAGCGACAAGGTTGTGTGATGTCCCCATGGTTGTTCAGGATGGGGTGATGAGAGAAGTAAAAACACGAGTAATGGAAAGAGGGATGGCATTGATAATGAATGGTGATGGATGGAATATCTCAAATTTGTTGTATGCTGATGATGCAGTCCTGCTTGCAAGTACTGGACAAGAGTTTTGCTGATGTCTGTGAGAGTCGTGCCTTGTCGGTAAATGTAGAAAAGAGTAAAGTGATGGTTAATGAGGGAGAAGGTGACCCAGTGTGATGTTACAGTGAATGGAGAGAGACTGGAACTGGTGAGAGCGTTCAAATACCAGGGTACAGTGATAGAAAGGAGAGGAAAATGTGCAAAAGAAGTGGAAAGTAGAGTAACACAAGAAAAGAAAGTAGCTGGTGCTATGAAGGCCTTGATAAGAAACAGACTTGAGTGTTGCAGGTATACGAGGCTTACATGAAGGACTGTTAGTGCCAGGAGTGTTAGTGCCAACTTTAACATATCGATGTGAGACTGTGGTGTGGCATGAAAATGAAAAGTCGAGAGTAAGAGCAATCGTGATGCGACTGGTGAGGAATGTATGTGGAGTACAAAGGGTGGATAGGATACGAAATAATGTGACTCGTGAAAGATGTGGAGTGAGGAAGTTGGTGACACCAGAATCGAAGAGAGTGTACTGAGATGGTATGGTCATGTGGAGAGAATGGATAACAATAGAGTGGTGAAAAAGGTATATCTGAGCGCATTTGAAGGAGGGAGGAGGCGAGGTAGGCCAAGGAGAAGGTGGAGAGATATGGTGGATGAGTGTGTGAGAAAGAGATGTATGGAAGTCGGTGAGGCTAAGGGACGGACAAGATATCGAGCAGGCTGGATGAATGTTGTACGGAGCACATAACCAGGGATTTGGCAGCCGTTTTTAACGTGACAGCGTCCGCACTGACTTTATCAGATAGGTATATGAGAAGCTACAGAACGAGGTGAAAGTTTTTTTTTTTTCCTTATCTGATGTAGCCAGGTTTCCGGGGGCTTGAATGATGAGTGAATGGAAGCGTGGCTCATTGAACTGGGCATACCTAGGCTTTCTGGACGTTGTTACTCCTCACTCTTCCCTAGGGTGGGAAAGGAGGTCTGGATGATGATGATGATGATGATGATGATGGTGTTGATGATGATGATGATGATTATGATAATAATGATGGTGATGATGATGATGATGGAGCAAGCTGTGTGGCTAGAGTGAGGAGTGGTTGGAGGAAGTTCAGGGAGCTGTTGCCTCTCCTGACATTGAGAGGACTCTCCCTCCGTGCTAAGGGATCTTTGTATGCAGCATGTGTTAGGAGTGTAATGCTGTATGGTAGTGAGACCTGGGCAGTAAAGGAAGAGGATATTCGCAGGCTCAGATGTACAGAAATGACAATGGTTAGGTGGATGTGTAGTGCGTCTCTGAGTGCAAGGCCTGGGGGGGCTGGGTTTACGATGGAAAAGTCGAGAGGTAGGATGTGACTGGAATGTATGGGTGTTGTGATGAGAAGGGGTTGATTGAGATGGTTTGGGAGGAAGGATGGGACTGGAGTGTACTGGTGTTGTGATGAGAAGGGGTTGATTGAGATGGTTTGGGAGGAAGGATGGGACTGGAGTGTACTGGTGTTGTGATGAGAAGGAGTTGATTGAGATGGTTTGGGAGGAAGGATGGGACTGGAGTGTATTGGTGTTGTGATGAGGAGGGGTAGATTGAGATGGTTTGGGAGGATGGATGGGACTGGAGTGTATTGGTGTTGTGATGAGGAGGGATAGACTGGGATGGTTTGGGAGGAAGGATGGGACTGGAGTGTATTGGTGCTGTGATGAGGAAGGGTAGACTGAGATGGTTTGGTCATGTGGAGAGGATGGGAGATGACAATTGGGTGCAGAAAGTGAAAAGTGTTAATGCTGGGGGTTGGGTTGCGATAGACAGACCGAAAAAGACCTGAGACGAGATCATAATGGATTGAACAGGGAGGCTGCCAGAGATCGAGCAGCATGGAGAACCGCCATTAGGTGACTAAGGCTGACGCATGCATGTTGGAGCCTTTATAAACGAAACGAAACGAAAAGAAAAAATGAAACGAAATGATTATCGTATTTATTGCCCATTCTCCATCATCACTGCTGAGATATAACAATAGATTAAAGCTGGAATACGATGCTAGTCACGAAGAAGTGCTATGTAAGTGGAGCTGAAGCATTGCCTTATTCTGCCACTTACCTACGTGAAATAAACTCTCATATGATGCTAGTCACGAAGAAGTGCTTTGCCAAAAACAGCTTCCATGTCATCTTGTCCTTCAGCATCAGTCTGTCTTCCCTCCTGCTCACACTTTCCTCTTTCTTCTCACCACCACATCCCTCCACCTCTTCCTCGGCCTCCCTCTCCCTTTCTCACGCTGCACTTCACTCACATACACTCTCCTAGTCAGTCTCTCAATCTCCATTATCTCCACATGACCAAATGATCTCAGAGTACTTCTCCCAACACTTTCAATCACATCCACATCAATACCACAACGCTCCCTCACTTCCTCATATGTTCGTCTGTCTCTCCACGTAACTCCACATCCACATTAACACCATAACTCTCCTTTACTTCCTCGTTTGTCTGTCTGTCCCTCCATGCAACTCCAAATCCACATCAACACCACTACAACCTTCCACTTCCTCATTGTCTCTCTATCTCTGTTAACTCCCAATCCACATCAACACCATAACGCTTCTTTACTTCTTCATTTGTCCGTCTGCCTCTCCACGTAACTCCACATCCACATCAACACAACGCTTTTTCACTTTCTCATTTGTCTGTTTGTCTCTCCACGCAACTCTACATCCTCATCAACAAAACAACGCTCCTTTACTTCCTTATTTGTCTGTCTGTCTCCACTAACGCAATATCCATAACCATGTACCTAATACATTCGACAGTCTATCCCTGCACAATAAAAGAGTGCATGTGAGTGAAGTGAAGGAGGGGAGAGGAGGGGGAGATCGAGGATGAGATGGAGAGATGAAGTAGAGAGGTGTATGAGAGAGGGAGGTGTAAGTTGAGGGGATGGAGAGTGAGAGGCTAAGCACGAATTGATTACATCCGTTTATAATTTCTAATCGTGAAGTGATGCTGGCCATCATACTATGCCAAACTCATTCACTGTTCACCTACACACGATTTGCGGCGAGAATTGCTTTTGTCGTTCCTGAACACTTTTAATATGACAGTAAGTGTTTAGCATTTGCCTTGTTAATAATTTGCCAAGTAATAAGGCAGCAGAAAGTGAGAGGTGTGAACATTAGGGTTAGGGTTGCGAGAAGCAGACCGAAGAAAGCCTAGGGCAAGGTCAATGAGTGTGACCTCAGGGATAAGGGACTGGATAGGGAGGCTGCCAGAGATCAAGCATCATGGAGAGCCGCCATTATGTGATCAAGGCCGATGCATGCAAGCAGGATGGAGCCTTTATAAACGAAACGAGACGAAAAACGAAGCTATGATAGCACAGTACAGCTGGCCTGGACATGGCACTTATACTGTAGATGCCACACAGCAATAAAAGTGATTTTGTTCCCACCAAACACTATCAGTCTGATGTAGCCATTCAGTCAGGAGATCATTCCAGCACACTTCTCACTTTCTACACCCATCTGTCATTCTCCACCCTCCCCAAATACCCAAACCATCTCAGTCCACCCCTCCTCATCAAAATACCAGTACATTCCAGGGTGTTTACTGTGCACGGCCATGTAAGGCAATGCACACACGGGGCTGGAGGTGGCTGGATTGAACACAGAGGACTGGGGTGACCTAGAGGTTCACCTACCACCACAGCAGGGGGTCAGTGCTCATGTTACGACACTCCAGCCATTGTGGAAGTGTTGCCATTGAGAGGATATGATAATAAACATAGCGTCAGTAAGGGGCAGTGTCTGTGGCAGCCATCCAACGAGGGTGACGCTAAGCACCCGTGCACACGTCAGTCCTGGCAACACCCTTCACTGGTGCACTTAGGGTACCAGTGCAAGAGCCCAAAAGAACACCGGGGCAAGGTTTGTCATGAGGAGTGGCATTATTTGGTGATGTCATGAGGAGTGGCATTACTTGGTGATGTCATGAGGAGTGGCATTATTTGGTGATGTAATGAGGAGTGGCATTATTTGGTGATGTCATGAGGAGTGGCATTATTTGGTGATGTCATGAGGAGTGGCATTATTTGATGATGATATGAGGAGTGGCATTATTTGGTGATGTCATGAGGAGTGGCATTATTTGGTGATGTCATGAGGAGTGGCATTATTTGGTGATGTCACTAGGAGTGGCATTATTTGGTGATGTCATGAGAAGTGGCATTATTTGGTGATGTCATGAGGAGTGGCATTATTTGGTGATGTCATGAGGAGTGGCATTATTTGGTGATGTCATGAGGAGTGGCATTATTTGGTGATGTCATGAGGAGTGGCATTATTTGGCTCCTCCACAGCACCAAGACATGTCACTCAACAAAGCCAAACAGGAGATGGAGCACGAGGAACCTGCCGAACTCAGTGTAAATATGAGAAGGCCAAAGACACAACACATACGGTAATGACGAGACCAACACAGCGGCAACTGAGCAAAATATTGGAGGTGGCCGACTACTTCAAAGATTAATAGATATGATTTCAAGGTGGCGACCATCATCCACTCACTTGATGTAGTGTTGCCTACTTCTTCCTTCACCTTTATCAGTCTATTGCCATGTCTGCCCTCCTCGTTCCCTATTTCTCATCATCATCCACTCACTTGCTGTAGTGCTGCCTACTTCTTTCTTCACCTTTATCATTCTCTTTTTGTGTCTGTCCTCCTCTCTTCCTATTTCTCCCATCTTTTCTGTCACTATTTATTACTCTTCTTTCCTTTTCAGGTGGCTTTACATTGAGTGACAAGCCTAATGGCTTCCTGTAAGCCAGGAAACCATTTACAACGCTGGGTGATAACCATATAACCAACCCATACGTGTTCCTTAAGTGTCAACAAGCGGGTTGGCGGAGGGTTAGTGCCCCTCCCCGTAAAACAACTAACTCAAAGACAAACCCCCACCCCTTACGGGATTATGGCGTCTGACGATAGATACATAGATAGATAGATACGGGATTATGACGTCTGGCGATAAGTACTGGATTATGGCGTCTGGCGATAGATAGATAGATAGATACGGGATTATTGCGTCTGGCGATAGATGGATAGATGGATAGATAGATAGATGGATGGATAGATAGATTGATATGAGACTGTGGCTTCTGACGATAGACAGATAGATAAATAGATGGATAGATACGGGATTATGGCGTCTGGCGATAGATAGATAGGTACGGGATAATGGTGTCTGGCGATAGATAGATAGATGGATAGATACTGGATAATGGTGTCTGGCGATAGATAGATAGATACGGGATAATGGTGTCTGGCGATAGATAGATAGATAGATAGATACGGGATAATGGTGTCTGGCGATAGATAGATAGATAGATAGATACGGGATAATGGTGTCTGGCGATAGATAGATAGATAGATAGATACGGGATAATGGTGTCTGGCGATAGATAGCTAGAGCGATAGTGGCAGCTGGGTACTTGTAGACACTGATCCACGACGTATTCTTCCTTGTTTTAAATTAGTGTATTATGCACAAACCATACATTGTCAGCGACTTAACTATGGCAGATATAAATAACTATCTATCTATCCACCTATTGCCACACGCCTCAATCCCGCAAGGGGTGGCCACAAACAAATCGCTTCCATATCGCCCCGTCCCCAGCCATTTCACTGCCCTGCTCCCAGTTCACACCCACCTCTCTCATATACTTCTTCACTTCATCCCTCCATCTCATCCTTGGCCTTCCCCTCCCTCTCCCCCACTCCACCTCACTCATATAAACTCTCCTCGTCAGTCTCTCACTCTCCATCCTCTCCACATGACCAAACCACCTCAGTGTGTTTCTCCTAACGTTTCCTATCACATCCACATCCACACCACAACGCTCCTTCACTTCCTCATTTCTCAGTCTGTCTCTCCATGTAACTCCACATCCACCTCACTCACATAAACTCTCCTCGTCAGTCTCTCACCCTCCATCCTCTCCACATGACCAAACCACCTCAGTGTGTTTCTCCTAACGCTTCCTATCACATCCACATCCACACCACAACGCTCCATCACTTCCTCATTTGTCAGTCTGTTTCTCCATGTAACTCCACATGTTCCTCTCATTTTTTTTTTTTAATGCAAGGAAGAAGGAACCAAAGGCCAGGAGCCCGCAAACCGTTCCTTCCAAGAAAAAAAACAAAAACAATACAAAGGAGAGCCAAATTCAAGATCCGTTTATTTCGAGATGCCTGGACACACTGCTTTAGAAAGACTGGAAATCATAGGAAGTAGGAAATACAGACAGAGGGAGACAGTTCCAGAGTTGACCTGTTGCATAAATGAAGGACTGCTCAAAGGATCCTAGTGAGTCATAGCACTTTCCCCTCCCTCTATAAACAACGATAATTACTACGAGGAAATTATAGTATGTAAAGACAGCGAGGAAAACTATTTAGTTTGTGTTTGTTTATGTAGATGCATTTCTGATGGATTGATAAGTCTATAGGAAGTTGTTACATACGAAGATGGAGGATCAGAGGTTTTTCACATCCCTCGGCCTCCTCTATTCTATTGTATCTATCTATAGCCCGACGCCCTAATCCCGCAAAGGGTGGCCTCAGACAAAACGCCTCCAAGTAGCTCTGTCACCCACCATTTGACTGACCTTCCCCCAGCTCACTCCCCTCTCCCTCATATACCTCTCAACTTCATCCCTCCACCTCATCCTAGGTCTCCCCCTTCCTCTCCATCCCTCCACATGCAGTGTCAAAGAACTGATGAGCAATATCCTCGCTTACCTTTGTTCATCTCGGCAAGATGGGCAAGCTGTTTAAACACTGAGAATAGACACACAGCTCGAGCGTCCTCCTCCTACCACGGTTAGAGGGTGACTGACGGAATTCGAAGCTTCTATGGTTCACCGAGCTCCAGTTTGAGATACAATACTTGTTTTTATTATGCTGATTAATATTTATCTTTATTATTATTCCTATCTATATATCTATCTGTAGCCAGACGCCGTCATCGCATAAGGAATGGCTAAAAACAAATCGTCTCCATGTCGCCCTGTCCCTTGCCATGTCGCTGCCCTCCCCCCAACTTACACCTCCCTCTCATATACATCTCTCCTCTATCCGTCCATCTCTTCCTCGGTCTCCCCCTCCCCCTCCCCGCCTCCACCTCATTCACATATATTCTCCAAGTTAGTCTCTCACCCTCCATACTCTGAATTTTGACCCCCTATCTCATATACCCCTCTCCTCCATCCCTCCATCTCTTCCTCTGTCTCCCCCTCCTTCTCCCCTCCTCACCTCACTCATACACTCTCCTAGTTAGTCTCTCACCCGCTCCTTCTGGCTTCTTGCCAAAAATCTTTCTAACAACTTTACCTCATCATCCTTCCCTCCTCTTTTCTACTCTGATGGTTCTGTAGCTATTTCTTCTACTGATAAAGCAGATCTCTTCACACAGACTTTCTCCTCCAATTCTACCTATCACCAACTCTCTTCCTTTTATTCATCAATGATCTTCTAAGCTGTACATCTAACCCTATCCACTCATACGCTGACGACTCCACCCTTCACCTTTCCATTCGGTTCCTGCAACGCCCATCTCAACAGTTACTTCAACAAGCAAGGGATGAGGCTATGGCACACCTAATGTCTGATTTGGCTCGTATCTCTGACTGGGGTAAAAATAATATGGTTGTCTTTAATGCATCTAAGACTCAGTTCTTACACCTATCAACCCGACAAAATCTTCCACAGGTATACCCACTAATGTTTAATAATATTCAGCTTAATCCTGCATCATCCTTGAACATGCTTGGGGTTTCATTTACTCGGGACTTATCTTGGAAAGATCATATTACATCTCTTGTAAAATCTGCTTCCAAGAGATTGGGTGTGCTAAGCCGACTCCGCTCTTTCTTTACCCCTGCACAATTGTTGACTCTATACAGGGGTTTTATCCGCCCCTGTGTGGAGTACAACTCTCATGTGTGGGGAGGCTCCCCCACATACAGCTCTTCTCAATAGGGTGGAGTCAAAGGCTTTTCGTCTCATTAACTCTCCTCCTCTTACTGACTCCCTTCAACCTCTGTCTCTTCGCCGCACTGTTGCATCTTTATCTCTTTTCTATCGCTACTTTAATGATCACTGCTCCTCTGAACTGTCTGCTTGCATTCCTCCACCTCTACGACGGGCGCGTAGCACCCGTCTGGCAGCAAACTCTCATCCTTTTTCTGTCCAACTCTCTAATGCAAGAGTTAACCGTTACTCTCAGTCTTTCATTTATGTAACAGGTCAGCTCTGGAACTGTCTCCCTCTGTCTGTATTTCCTGCTGCCTATGATCTCCAGTCTTTCAAACGCAGTGTGTCCAGGCATCTCAAAATGATTGGATCTTGAATTTGGCTCTATATTGTATTTTGTTTTTCTCTTGGAGGGAACTGTTACTGCAGGCTCATGGCCTTTGGTTCCTTCTTCCTCGCATAAAAAAAAAAAAAAAAAAAAATACTCCCAACTTTCACCCCGTGTCTCATATACTTTTCAACTTCATCTCTCCATCTCCTCCTCGGTCTCCTCCCTCTCCCCCCTCCACCTCCCTCACATACACTCTCCTAGTTAGTCTCTCACCCTCCATTCTCCCAACGCTACTTTAGTCGTCTGGGTTGATGATATTCACCTGAAATACCACACTTTTATTAATTCTGTTTACTGGCATGCATCCCAACCCCGACCATGGTGGTGGTGGTGGTGGTGGTAGTGGTGGTGGTAGTAGTAGCAGTGGTGGTGGTGTGGTGGTGGTGGTGGTGGTGGTGTACCTGCCCATACATGCTACCTGTCCATCACCATACATGCTACCTGTCCATCACCATACATGCTACCTGTCCATCACCATACATGCTACCTACCCAGCACCATACATGCTACCTGCCCATCACCATACATGCTGCCTGCCCATCACCATACATGCTACCTGTCCATCACCATACATGCTGCCTGCCCATCACCATACATGCTGCCTGCCCATCACCATACATGCTACCTGCCCATCACCATACATGCTACCTGCCCATCACCATACATACTACCTCCCATACATGCTACCTGCCCACACAGCCAGAGTTAGCATTCACCACCCAGTTCCAAAGAAAGGAAGTTCATCTGACCCCTCTGATTACAGACCAATTGCTGTCACATCTTCTCTTGGTAAAGTATTGGAAACCGTAATTAACAAGCACATAGTTAAACATCTGGAATCCAACAACTTAATATACACAACTTAAAGATGTGTTTTTTTCCCCTACACTGGGTATGGATTTCTGTGGGGTATATGTAGTTTGTTTATATATTACGGTACTACTACTGATTATGATAGGGCTACTGCTGCTGTTGCTACTACTGCTACTACAACTAATACTACTGCTACTACAGCTACTACTACTGCTGCTGCAACTGCTAATACTGCTACTACAACTACTACTACTACTGCTGCTACTGCTACCACTTTTTAAGAATAATACAACAAACAAATCACCTCCATCCATTTGGGAATTATATTGTGCAGCTCAGCACCAACCCTCATAAAACAGTTCACCATTTGGAGTTAACACAAACCATAATACAGTATGTCGGCCCCAAACACACCAACCACTGTCCTTACCAACCACCTGCTAAGTCTTTATCATCATTCATTCATTCATTCATCATCTAATCCAGTGTTGCCCTATGAAGAGCACAGGAGCCCGGGGCTAAGCAAGTTGATCCTGACATTTAAGATGAGAGTGACCAGCCTCACTCATCCCTGAGTGGCATTACTTGAGCAATAAGCCCCAACCATCCCTTGGATATAAACCTGCACCGGCTGAGTCCGATTGGAGTGCCTAAATTGCTTACTAAAACACCAGGCGCCATAATTTGGTTATATGGTTACCACCCAGCGTAGTAAATGGTTTCCTGGTGCACAGGAAATCATGTGGCTTGTCACTCAGTGTCTAGTCACCCGTAGACAGAAGGAAGAGGAAAGAATGAAGGAGAAAAAGACATGAGGAAGGATGGAAAAGAAGGAAGGAAGAGAGGAAAGGGCAGGCACCAGAGAGCAGCACTACATCGAGTGAGTGGATAGGGAGTGCCCCACCAACCACAAAAGACTTTATTACTACTAGATTTTTTAGTATTACAGTGTCGTCAAAAACATTAATCTATTGGAGTTGCTGGTCAGTGTGACTCAGTCACAGTAGCTTCGTAATCCATACCTGCCAGAGAGACAGGCCTGAGGGCTGATGGTCTTGTGCCCCTGAGGCATAGCAGTGCACACCTCACAAGGGAGTAGGACAGTTGACACCTCATCCAGGCCATAACAGAACTCTTTACGTTGACACTTCTTAGAAAGAATCTCTGCCAGTCTCGAGAGAACCTGCTCGCCTCTGGACCCATCCCACCTGATGTTGTGAACACAAGGGCAGTGAATCCACCGTGGTGCACAAGAAATGCACAAGCTAGATCCTTGCTTGTGCACCACGGTGGATTCACCGTGCAATATTCTCGCACAATAGGACAAAATCAGTTCACGTTTAAGAACACTGTACGTAGGATGAATAAAATGTTAGTTTATGGAATACAGGAGTCTGCTACAACGCTCCATTCGGGGAAAAAATGGTTAAAGGAAAAAACCCAGGCAGAGGCGAACGGGAGAAGGCTTTGGTATCAGACTGTTAGGGGATACTATTGATGTTTTCACTGCCTTTTTCTCTCATATACAAAATGAAACTAAAGCTTTATTAATCCCCAAATACGTATATCATTGTTAACTGACGTGATCTGGTACGAGTATGGCTGAAAGCAAAATGTGTAATGAGAAAAGCGACAAGAAAATTATCGTTTTTTCTGCTACTAGGGGGTGTTATTACAACCAACAGAGAAAGCCCGATGAAGCTGTGTTTGGCCCGGTTTATATATCTGTCTACCAGTCTGTCTCCCTGTCTGCCTGCCTGCTTGCTATCTGTCTGCCTTTGTTTGCCTGCCTGTCTGTTAGCAAGATTATCGGAAAAAGTCAGCAGATTATCCTATTATTTAATTTAGATTTCGAATAAACTATTCCGTACAAGCCCTTACAATCAGAGAAACGTTGTCGCTGGAAAGCAGAACAGGAAGAGTCAGCGGACAGTGATCAGTTTTTCGCAGTTACCCATCCATTTTACTGCTTTTCTCTGAACTGAAAGACCACCCCTACTTAGTCTGTGGCGTCACAAAAGGTGCGCGGGTAAGTCATGTAACCAGATCATCTCTGTCATTAGAACCTGAATTAGGTTAGGATGAAGTAATTAAACATTTGCAGCATTCAGTAAAAGGTCAGGGGTATAAGACAAGGATAAAGGTTCAGTCAGCCGTCGTGTCCGAGCGAGAGACTCATCATTCTCGAAGCAATGTGACGAATAAGCAATAAACAGTAGGTCAGAGGTAGACTTCGTGGAGAGAGTGCATCAATACATCACGTCTACACGATTATTTCATTTTCTCTTGTCATACTTCAGAACCACAGGTGTTTAGTGATAAAGTGGACGGGCGTTTGAACAGTGTGAGACACAAGTGTTGTTGGCGTCACTTCATAGGCTGTTGCTTGGATTTGCTGGATTTCCCTCCATTGTCCTCTTTCCTGCGATCTCGCCATGTTCCCGCTGCACCCTCCAAAGGTATGCTATTTGGCTTCTGCTAGTTCTGTACTCGTTTTACTCTAACTTGGCCCAAATTTTCCATCCCTCCAACCTGAATGCTGAGTTGTAGCAATAGATTAATGCTAGAAAATGTAAGTCACAAAAAAGTGGTATGGACAGAGAGCCGTAGCGTTGTCCGTTTCTGCCAATGACCCATGTGAAGTAAGCTGCAAAAGGACGAAAATTTGGGCCATTTACAATGAAAAAATAATATACTGCGTGATACAATGATAATCTAGGACGTTGTGGACAGTTGAGAAGTTTGTGGTTTGCAATAGAGGGACAGGAAGACAGAGACAGACAGATAGAAGACAGACAGACGCAGGGTAAGGAGACAGACAGAGGAGACGAAGCGTCGCGTTATTATGAGTGTAGTTGACTTCATAGAACATTGCATTATAGTTGTGCCCAAACTTTAATAGCACGTCGTCTTATGTATAACTAAAGTCGTTTGACGTGTAGTGAACACACACACACACACACACACACACTGCAACCACATCAAACTGTACACCCCTTACCCCACCGTACACACAACACATCCACATACCTAACAACACACACACACACACACACACACACACACACACACACACACACACAACCACATATTCGTATAGCCACACACACACACACACACACACACACACACACACACACACACACACACACACACACACACACACACACACACACACACACACACACACACACACACACACACACACACACACACAACCACATATTCGTATAGCCACACACACACACACACACACACACACACACACACAACCACATATTCGTATAGCCACACACACACACACACACACACACACACACACACACATACACAAACACAAGTATTCTATGATGGGCCTTGCTGATAGAGGTGTGTGTGTGTGTGTGTTGTGAGGTGGGCAGGTTGCCATGGTAACACAGATCCCTGCACCAGCCAAGCTAACACCATACGTATTGCCCACTGAGTCTCGCACTTTATATAAAACATCTCTGTACTCATATCTGATCCCAATATTGCATTTTTTTTTTTTTTCATCACAATACGGTAAAACATACTCGAACTTGATTTTTGAAAATGATCCATGAATATTAAAGTTTTCTGTGGCAAGAAATGAAGAAGGTGTTTGGTGGTGGGATGGAGTGGGTGTCTAGCGGTGCATTGTGGTGAGACACATACACCCACAGGCACATAATTACACAAACTTACACACACACACACACACACACACACACACACACACACACACACACACACACACAAATTCACACACGTACAAATAAACACACGTACACTGAGGAAGGGTGAGGCAGAGACTGGCAGGGAGAGGCAGAAACGGGTGGGAAAAAGCAGGGAGAGGGAGGCAGAGCCAGGGTGAGGCAGGGAGAAGCACTGTAGTGAATATAATGTGTCTGTGTTTTTGTCTTTAGCTGTAGGCAATGACGGAGAGAGAGAGAGGGGGGAGGGGGATCACACAGACGTTACGATCCAGAAAAGCTGGTCAAACCTTAGCAGAAAAAATTATATCTTGGCCATAAGAAGGGATTTTTTTCATGACAGTTTTTTTTAATACACACGATTGTGAACAGGCATAAGAGTAACTACGTATACACACACACACACACACACACACACACACACACACATACTCTCTCTCTCTCTCTCTCTGCTGCTCCAAGGAAAGTCATCAAACGTCACTATAGCTGTGGTACCCTCCGTCTGAACCTACTTTCTACCCACTGACCTACTCTCCACATTCCTCTCTCACATTCCGCAGTCTCTTCCCACTCCCCTTCCACTGCCACTCTCCCCACTCCCCTCTCATTCTCCCCACTCTCCCCATTCCCCTCTCACACTCCTCACACCCTCTCTCATTTTCTGCAATCCTTTCCCACGTCCACTCTGCCTACTCTCCCCACTCCCCTCTCACTTTCCCCACTCCCTTTCCCGTCCGACTCTCCCCATTCATTATAGTCTTGTGTGTGTGGGGGGGGGTGAAGGGTGGCATACGGATGTGGGGGGGTGTTGTAGAAATGCGTGTTCATGGGCGCCTACACGTGTGTGTGTGTGTGTGTGTGTGTGTGTGTGTGTGTATGTAGAGGGTGGTTGAAGGGTGGCATACGGATGTATGGGGGGGTGTTATAGAAATGCGTGTGTTCATGGGCGCCAAGGGTGGCAGTACGGTACGGTACGGAAAAAATATCATAATTCCGATAGTTTAAAAATACCGCACCGTAGTTTCGTTGCATACATAAAGAACCGTACCGTACTGGTGCC
This sequence comes from Coenobita brevimanus, assembly GCF_032717465.1. Taxonomy (NCBI): domain Eukaryota; kingdom Metazoa; phylum Arthropoda; class Malacostraca; order Decapoda; family Coenobitidae; genus Coenobita; species Coenobita brevimanus. The sequence goes on from NC_137033.1 coordinate 60,268,915, forward strand.
ATAAAATGAAATTTCGTTCCGAACTTTCGTACCTAATTTCGTACTGTACGTCTGCCATTACGTTTCTGTGAAAATTAATCAATAATATAAATTATTTTTGCAAGCAATTCCTCGTCCAGTTTCAATACTCACTTATTATATTTGTGTTTTTTGCTGTTAGTGGAAATTATATATTAAGTGTGTGTGTGTGTGTGTGTGTGTGTGTGTGTGTGTGTGTGTGTGTGTGAGGTAATTGACCTAACATTTGATTTACATTCATATGGCAATGGGATTAAATAGAATTAAGGATTACTGACTTGGATTGTACTAGAATTTTCTGTGAAAAATTGTGTTTAAATCAGACTATGATAAAAATCAACCACTTAACGGGTCAAGTAGCAATGCTGCAGCCGGCCCTACAGTAAATACCTAATCCAAATCATTATTTACATACTATTGTATAAACCAATCTATAAATTAATTACTTAACTCTGTAGGCCTACAGTGGGCAAGGAATATACGAGATACGCACAGCAAAACAAATGTCAAATAATAGAAATATCTATCTATCTATCTATTGCCAGACGCCATAATCCCGTAAGGGGTGGCCACTTGACTTTGAGTTACCTATTTTACGGGGAGGGGCACTAACCCTCCACCAACCCACTTGTTGACACGTAGGAAGCACGTATGATTTGGTTATATGGTAACCACCCAGCGTTGTAAATGGTTTCTTGGCTTACAGGAAACCATTTGGCTCGTCACTCAATGTAAAGCCACCTGTGAAGGAAAGAAAAGCAATAAGAAGTGACGGGAAAGATAGGAGAAATAAGAAGAGAGGAGGACAGACAGAAAAAGAATGATAAAGGCTAAGGAAGAGGTAGGTAGCACTACATCAAGTGAGTGGATGATGGTCGCCACCACCTACCAGATAATTACCCAAGTGCTAAAATATGGTGCTGATCTCAGTGACGTGCCTTTGGAAATGATGCTGGTAGCGGATTCTGAGAGGTGTCTGGATTACGAGAAAATCTGCGAGAACTTTTGCGATGTGCATACGAGGTTTTGATAAGTGGTATTCTGGAGAGTGTTGTACGACAATCTTAAGACCAACACCAGGTTGCGCCAGGGCAAGTGTTGGTCAATCAAGGAGCGGAAGGTTTCTCTATTTAACTCTGAGTAACCAATCACAGTACACCGGAGTATGACGTCATAGTGGTAGCAGACGATGTTTCCACACCGCCAGTCATAATTTCCAAGACAGTATTGAAGCAGTGGAAGACCACCAAAATATTATGTACAGAAGGGCAGTGAACTTCTCAAAGGAAGAAATAAGTGCGCTGATTCATAATTTTTTCGACTGTGTCATGTAGGCTATCACCATACTTTAGATGAGTTTCTTCTTAACACTGGCTTGTTTAATCGAATTTTTGTGAACATTATATCAATAGGCTATAATTTGTTTGTAGTAAAGGCAATATTGGTCGACAATGCTAGTTTTACCACATATGTCGAAGTAGTACTTGCTCCGATATGGTATTCTGGCATCGTCTTCAACGGTCTTTGCCACTTGTACTTATTATTTTTTGAAAAATCGCAACAGTTGTATGCACTTAAGGATTAATTGATGCATGATTTAATTCTCAGGATTTGGGGGATGTTTGAGCTACAACATTTGTAAAAATAGGAGAGTTATAAGGCTTACGATGTACTTAGGGCTGCCCCTCACATGGCGCAACTCTACGAGGAGAACTGACAACGCCGCATAGGGTTTGCGCTCGTTTTCTAGGTCTCCAGAACATGCATTTAAGTGAAAAGTTGCTCTTACGCCCAAAGATGGTGGATTTGCGAGGATTTCTGAGCTTTCAGAATCCTCCCCCTGGGCAGTAGTACTGTACTTTTGTCTTACCAAGTTTAGGAAATATCATTCATCCATCCATCACCCAATCCTACGTTGCCCCATGAGGAGCGTAGGAGCCCGGGCCTAGGCAGATGGTCCTGACATTTAAGATGAGAGTGACCAGCCTCACTCATCCGTGAGTGGCATTACATAAGCAATAAACTCCAACCACCCCATGGATGTAAACCTTCGCCAGCTCAGTCCGACTGGAGCGCAATAATTACCCACTAAACCACCAGGCGCCAAAATTTGGTTATACGGTTACCACCCAGCACTGTAAATGGCGTCCTGGTGTACAGGAAACCATTTGGCTTGTCACTCAGTGTAAAGTCACCCACAGGTAGAAGGAAGAGGAAAGAATGATGGAAAGAAAGACGGAGGAGGGAGTGTAAAGTTACCAAACGGCAGAAGGACGAGGAAAGACTGAAGGAAAGAAGGACAGAAGAGGATGGAAGGAAAGAAGGATGGAGGAGAGGAAAGCGCAGACACCCGACAGCAGCACTACATCGAGCGAGTGGTACTGTATATAATAACCATTATCATATGCTTCTCGTAATTACTTACATGTCTCCCATCTAAAAGTATACACTATTCTATGTTCATTATGGCTTGACCAGAAATATTACCTTATAAGTCTGTAACACACACACACACACACACACACACACACGCCAAAACATAAGGTTATATCTTAAAACATTGGTCAGGGAAACAATTAGGTTATCCTATCTACAAGTCAGTATTTGTCATCTGGATTATTCTGGACAGTGGACAGTCACATTGGAATAATTAAGCACGGCAATGGGTACGGAAAAGGCACGGAAAAAAAAAGTAATTTCGTACCGTACCGTACTTAAAGAAATGTCGTACCGTAATTTGGCACCGTTCTTACTGGTGAAAAAAATACCATACCGTACCGTACCTCCCTACAGTACCGTCCCGTACTTTTAGGGCGCCTACGTGTGTGTGTGTGTGTGTGTGTGTGTGTGGAGGGGGGAGGGGAGAGGAAGAGGAGGAGGAGGAATGATAGAGGAAAGAGTACATAAAGAGAGGAATGCAAGGAAGGTGGAAGGAAGAATGTGGAAAGGAGCAGAGAGGAGAAAGAAAAGATGAAGTTAAGGGGTATATGGAAAAGAGAATGGAACAGAGAGGGATACATGAGAGAGAGGGGAGAGAGAAAGAGAAACAACAGCAAAGGGAAGGAAAAGAAAGCAAAAGAGAAAAAAGAGGAGATGAAAGGGGGAAAGGAGGTAGGATACAGGAAAGAACACAGACGACATAAGAAAGAGGAAGTGTAAGGAGATGTCGAAAAGAGAAGAAGAGGGAAAGAAATACACGGGGAAAAGGGAAAGAAGGGAGAGAAAGAGAAGTGAGAAAGAAAAGAGTTAAATGTGAAAGAAAAGATAAAGGGAGAAAAAGAGGGAAAGGAGAGAGGAGAGGAAAGGAGAGAAGAGAGGAAAGAAGAGACACGAAAGTGGGAGGAGAGAAAGAGAGGGGAAAAGAAGAAAAGAGAAGGGTGGTGAGAAAATTGATTGAGGTGTAAAGTGGGGAAGAGATTAGAGAGAGAGAGAAAGGAAGGGGAGAGAGGGTTATGGGGGGGGAAGGATTACAGGAGAGAGAGAGAGAGAGAGAGAGGTGAAACAAATAGACACTGAACGATAAACAACGGCACAGTGACAAAGGCATGAAAGGAATTGCAGAACCTAAATTCTTTACATCATTTCGTTCTGTTTTTTAAATCTATCGTCTTTTTTTCTTGTTTCAGTCAGCTCCAACCTTCTCCTTGCTTATCTCTCTCCTCTCCTTCTTCGCCATTAAGCATTCTCTATTTTCAGCTCTTTCCTTTCATCGTTCCTCTACGCCCTTGTACACGTCAACGTCAGCCGGGGTTGCCAGGCAGCGAGTAATTTTTTACATTTGTTTATACTTTTCTTATTTCTGGCCTTATTCTTCGCGCTACATTATTCATTTACGTATCATATTGTTCTCAGTGTGATTTTCTATAAGGCTACATGCATTTAAGGTTGAACGGAATACAGCATTACCAATACAATAACACAATGAACAATAACATGTGAAAAATACATAGGCAGCTGGTGTAAATGTGTATACTGTATTTTCGACGTTATTTTTTGTGCTATTTTATTCATTTTAGTCTCTTTTTCTTCGTAAGTGTTTGTCCTGCAATAAAATGAGTATAAAATAATGAGCAAACAGCCAACATCACGATTACTAACACCGTAAACAGCGTAAAAAGACCAGGCGCGCTCCATCAGCGCGCCTTCTCGTAAATATTGATACTCATGTTTTATTTTATTTCAGACGATATTTTGAGTGCTATTTCGTTCATTTTAGTCTTTAACTGTTCGTACGAGTTTGTTCTACAGTAACAAGGCATTCAAGAATGAACAGAACACGAACATCACTGGTACTAACACAGTACATGCATCAAAAGGATAAATATACTGTACTGTTTAAGCATACGTTAGAAAAATAAAGAACCTCTATACAGTACGTATATCTCATGTAGAATGGGAAGACATTGGCGCGCATTTAAACCTAGTCCCATGAACAGTGAACAGCAAATGTTTTTGGCGACTCACCACCAAAAATTTAACTTTCTACCGAGAAGAAACGAAAACAAGAAGAAAATTAGAAGAAAATAAAAAGTTTCTCATGAATTTATCACCCCTTCCTGGATCCTGGCGTATAATAGTGGGAGAAGAATGATGATGATGATGATATACAAGCATCCCGTACATTGGAAATCCTACACGCTTAAAGCGGCCCCTACAGTGTGCCTGTCAGCTGTGCGCTTTGCCATACTTCCAACTGACCTCCCATACAGGCAAGCTCATCTAAAAATATTTGTGGATGGCTTTGGTACAGCCTAGTATAGTTTTACTTATACAAAAAAGCTATAAGGTTTTTATGAAAGAATCGCTTTTTGTTATAGTAATTACAAAGAACTTTGTACAACTTGGCAGAGTTGCTCATGCTGTGCTGACAGTTCTTTCGAGGCGGATTTGGGTCAGATTAGTGTCACACACACGCACGCACACACACAACACACACACACACACACGCACGCACGCACGCATACACACCACCTGTCCTGTTCTGCGCGCTTCATTCATTCTTCCGCACTCGAGGACAATGGATGCCTCTCCAAAGCCTCAATCAAAACACCTGCACAGTCAAGCCAAAGGAGTTATATACAATGTAAACCAGTATTTTCAGCGAGAGAAGGAGAAGGGGGATTTTATTACCAGCTTATCAAAGGCTACTTACCGGACAGCTGAGGCAACAAAAGTAAGCGAAAGAACAATAAAAAGAATATGCAAAGAAGCAAGAGATAATGAAGAAAGTAATGAATTTATGTCTCCCAAGAAACGGCAACGCACAAGACCCATTGCTGATTTCTTTGACGAATTTAATGAAGGTGTTCTACGACGAACCGTGCTCGGTTTCTACGAGAGGAGAAAGATACCCACACTGGCAAAAATACAGGAAGAAATTAAAGAGACCCTTTCCTACCCCGGCAGCAGAGAAACATTAAGAAAGGTTCTGAAGAAAATCGGGTTTAAATATGCTAAGGTAGATGGAAGAAAGTTTCTAATGGAGCGCAGTGATGTTGCATATGGGCGTTACAGATTTTTGAGCGCAATGAAGAGACATGTGAATTCTGGCAAAGACAGTAGGTGGTGTGGAAATAAAGTCGAAATATAATAATAATAATAATAATAATAAATGCATACACACACACACACACACACACACACACACACACACACACACACACACACACACACACACAGTGAGAGGGGAGGGGGAGGGTAAATGGTGGGCTGTACAGTCATGGACATTGAAAGCTGGACACTCGGGGGCTGAGCTGATAGTTTCTTTTTCCTTTTCAATTTTTCCACCAAATCTTCATCCATATGAGCCGTAACCCCCCATCCCCATCCTTCCCTCACCGTCCTAACCATATGACCTGGTAAGGCTGGTTATTCCGAGGGGTCAAGTTGTCACTCCTCATCTCTCTCTCTCTCTTCCCTCTAAACCCCTGCTTCCCTCCTTTCTTGTCTCCCTCCTCCCTTCCCCATCTACCCCCCCCTCTCTCTCTCTCTCTCTCTCTCTCTCTCTCTCTCTCTCTCTCTCTCTCTATTTCTTTCTCTAAACCTCTACTTCCCTCCTTTCTTCTCTCCCTCCCACCCCGTCTCTCTCTCTCATAAATATATAGATATGTGTGTGTGGTGTGTGTGTGTGTGCGCGTGCAATCACTACCATGACTAATGGTATGCTCTAAATTGTAAAGATGAGGAGAAACATTGTGGAATCTTTGGCGAAAATTGTGGCAGAAGGGTGTAGGCACGTATGAAGGTGGACGTTAATTGGCCCACAGGGAATTAATGACAGTTCCACATGCTGATGTCTTGAAAGGACTGCCTGCAGTTGTTCTCTATAAATTTGTTCCAATGTTATTTATTTTATAATACTTAAATCACAGTAAATGCAAAATGCATTGACATTATTATTCACTCGTACAGAACCTTGAGAGAGAGAGAGAGAGAGAGAGACAGACAGACAGACAGACAGACAGAGAGGGAGGGGCTGGTCTTTCCCAGGGGACAAGTGGTCACTCCTCACCTCTCTCTCTCTCTCTCTCTCTCTCTCTCTCTCTCTCTCTCTCTAGCATGCAGACCTAAACTTAAAAGGAGTTGCCCAGCATAGGCCAACCGGGCTACTGCAGGTGTTCTCTTTCAATATGTTCCAGTGTTTTATTTCTTTTCTATCTATCTATATACCTAGGCTGCTTCCCCCAAGGAAAGGGAGGTAGCCGAGACAGGACGACTCACTCTCCATTTACTCATCCATTCAAACACATTCATTCGCATCTTAGCCCCAAAGGGGAGAACGGACAGATCCTCACCGCATCACACCGCACAAGGGTCAACTGCGCAATGCAAGCAGTGACATCCACAGCAGGGCCCGACAGCAGAACTGGTTTACCCCTGCCACATCATAACAGACCCATCCCCTTACCCGCACCTGACCTGACTAGCTGATCAGACCAAATGCGGGAGAATATCCCCTCAGGGCTGCGTCATCACTTATTCATTCACAATTTCTCTCCATTTATTTCTGTCACGCACAGCCACTCTTCCTTGCTCAACGGACATCCCTCTCGCATCCAGCGCTCTCTTCACACTGTCCATCCATCCTATTCGTGGTCTTCCTCTCAGTCTTACACCTCTCACATCAGATCTAGTTATCTTTTTCACCAATCGCTCATTATCCATTCTCTCCATATGCCCAAACCATTGCAACACCCTCTGCTCAACTCTACCAGCCATCTCCCGAACAACTCCAGTTCTCCTTCGCACTTCATCATTTCGCACTCGATCCATACGCGTCACTCCACACATACTCCTCAGACATCTCATCTCCATTACATTCAAACTTTTCCTCTCTGCTACACCCATATTCCATGTTTCAGCCCCATATAACGCAGTCGGTACCACAACACCCTCATACAGCCTTCTCTTTACATCCATTCTAAGCGAACGACATTTAAACACTTTTTTTCATTCCTCCCAGCACCTTTCCTACTTCATTTATTCTAAACTTCACTTCTGCATCTATTCTTCCATCCACAGCAACATGTGACCCTAGATATTTAAAACAATCTACCTCCTCAAGCATCTCACCATTCAAAACTATATTCATCCCCCTACCATCTATCAACCTCGTACACTTCATCACTTTACTCTTATTCTCATTTACTTTCATTTTCCTCCTTTCACACACCCTTCCAAACTCCTCTACCAACTGTCTCAATCTCTCCTCTGAATCAGTCACCAGTGCAGTATCATCTGCAAACAGCAGCTGCTTCAGATTCCACTCTCCTCCATCAACAGTTACCAGACTCAGACCACCTAAAACTCTTGCATTCACCTCCCTTACAACACCATCCATGTAAATATTAAACAACCAAGGCGACATCACGCATCCCTGTCGCAGCCCCACTCCCACGGGAAACCAATCACTCACAGAATTTCCCACTCTTACACACGCTCTACTATTTACATAAAAACTTTTCACCCCTTTTAGCAACCTACCATCAAGTCCATACAATCTTAAAACAGTCCACAAAGCCTCCCTATCAATTCTATCATACGCTTTCTCTAAATCCATAAATGCCCAAAACACATCCTTGCCTTTCGCTAAATACTTTTCACACACTTGTCTCACAGCAAACACCTGATCAACGCATCCCCTCCCTCTCCTGAAGCCACACTGCTCATCACTAATCACTCCCTCTGTACCCTCTCTAACTCTCATAATTAACACTCTACCATACACTTTACCTACAACACTCAACAGACTTATACCCCTAAAGCTAGTACATTCATACTTATCACCCATGCCTTTATACAACGGGACCACACAAGCACTTGCCCAGTCAATTGGCAATATAATAATACTTATTTCCCAGTAAACGCAGACTTTGCACTGACACTATTCACTCCAACAGAACCTTAGAGAGAGAGAGAGATGCGTTTATGAAGAATGAAGATGAGCTTCTCAGATGTGTGTGTGTGTGTGTGTGTGTGTGTGTGTGTGTGTGTGTGTGTGGTGATAGCCGAGTAGCCTAGGGAAGAGGAGGGTTGGGATAAACGGGATGGGGGGTGGGGGAAAGGAGTTGTGAACGAAGAGTGACGGACAAGGTGAGGGAAAAGAGAAAATATGACATTTGCCTCTCAGGTTTCTCTGTCCTTGACTGTACCAAGGCCACCTAAAAATAGCCTTGGCCTACGAGAGGTGAGTGGAAGTGTGGCAGCAAGGCACAGGTGACAGACGCAGCCTTCAGGGACCACTTAATAATAATAATAATAATGACGTATAGAAAAGGAGGGGAAAGGAAGGAAGGTAAAGAATGATTGTGTATATGTGATGAGTGTTATGCAACCAGGGCGACGACACATGACGGCAGGAACTAGGCCTTAATTTAAACTCCCGGCCTTAATGAGAGTTCAGGTTCCTGGTTGCATTGTGTAAAGTGCATGTTAGATTAAGAGAAAGAGTGTCGGGGCTTAACCCAACGTGCGTGTGTTTGGTGTTGGGAAGGGGGGGGGGGTCTCGCACGTGCACTGTGTTGTTAATTAAGGACGGGAGGAGTGAATAGCTATGGCTTTCTCTGCCAAGCATTAGCTTATTGGCTGCCTCTCAGGTTCATCTGATCTTTTGCGGCTCCAGAAGCCTGGGTAGGATTTAGGATACGGGTGTTAGGGTAAGGTGTTGTAGCCCTGGGGGGCTTGGGTAGGGGGATAAGGAAAGGGGAGGAGGTAGGGGGGAAGAGTGGAGGAAGGGGAGTCAGGGTAGGTTGTCTCTTGGGGGTGGGCGGAGTATTGGGCTGTAGCCGTGATCTTGATGGGGGGTGTAGGGGTGGTTCAGGGTCTGAGGCAGGATGCTGGATATGAGGATGGCGGGTTATTACGTGGCTGCCGTAATCTTGATAATGGGTGTAGGGCTGGTTTAGAGTCTTAAGTGAATTGCTGGACGTGAACTAAGTTAATTAATGAAAGAGTCAGTAATAAATAACCTATTGGTGCTTAAGTGAACAATGGGGTTGGTGGAGGTCTTGCGTCAGGGTGGAAGAGGTTGGCTAGAGGTCGTGTGGGGGGTGTGATCCTGGTGAAAAAGTCGATGAAGTCAGTGTGAACGTCGGTGAGTTTGGTGATTTGTTTTTGTTGTAGGTGGTGAAGGTAAGTGTTGATGGGTGGAATGTTGGCGCGTTCATGAGAGTGTATGTTGGTAACAAAATCATCCCACCGTATGCTCAGTGCCCAACGTATGGCTTTGTTTTGAACTCCCTGTAAATTTAGAATGTTGCTTTTGGCCGAAAGAGATAGACTTAACGGTGAATACGTGAGCAGTGGTCTGATCAGTGCTTTATACAGATGAAATTTAGTTGCAGATGCTGCACTACGGAACCGGTATATTTGTGTTAGTGCAGTGCCAGCCACGCCTGCCTTGCCTCGTATATGATGATGAAATTTGAAGTTTTTATCGTATGTAAGACCAAGTACGGTGCAAGTATTCCTAATAGGAATGGGAACGCGATCGGGATCACGCGAATTTAGAAAAAGTGGGCGGGGGCTGGCTGATTTAATACGAAAATATGTTACTGTGCATTTCAAGGGATTCGCTTGAATCCGCCACTTCTGCTCCCATCGTGCAATTCGGTCCAGCTCTATGCTCGCTTTGTTGGTAATTCCGTCAATTGTCGTTGATCGTACAAGTTGAGTAATGTCGTCTGCGTATTGGATGGTGAGTGAATCGTCATGTAGTGGGGTGGGGATATCATTTGTGTAGAGTGTGTAGAGGGTGGGTGCGAGGACGGAGCCCTGAGGTACACATGCATGAAGCTGGAAAAAGTCGTGAGTAATTATTTTTAAATTTAATGCGCATTGTGTGGTTGTGATGTGGTGATGAAAGATGTTAAATGATCTATTGGTGAAGATGAGGTCTGGCTTGCCTGATCCCCTAGGTGTAAATGTAGTGAGGAAATCAGGTCCTAGGAAATTTAATCTTTTGTGTTGGTATATGGTGAACATTTGTCGTCCATGATTGTTGGTTGTGCTGTGTTGGAATGTCCCGTGTTGTGCATTTAGATCTGAAATGAATAGTGTTGGTGCAATGTTGTTGAAGAGTCTTTTTATGTCTGTGAAGGGGATGCCAGTGCTGGGTCTGGTGTATGTGGTGGAGCCTATGAGGGGGCCAAGAGTAGTGTGTGTTTTAACTGCTAGGAAGTGCCTGTGTGTCCATGTTGTGATGAAGTCGTGTTTAATGGTGCCTTTAATCATGATAGCAACTCCGTCGTGTGGACCCTCGTCGGTTTGAAGTGTGGTGTAGCCATAGTGTTTGATTTTTCTGGTGTTGTTGGTGCAAGTGCTGTTGAGTAATATTATGTCTGGGTCGTGTTCGTGAATGAGTTGAGTACTAGGTGCCTGTTTACGTAATAGTGTCTAATGTTAAACTGGATGATTTTAAGCATGGTGGTGATCGTGTTGATCTGAGTCTGGATGTGCTATGTATGTGGTATTTCTGGGGGAGGCAGGGGAGAAGGATGGGGTTCTCTTTTTGGGAGGGGGGGCACTGCGTTTCCTGGAGCGTGATTGATGTGTGTTGTGAACTGTAGGGGAGAGGGAGGAGGGAGATTCGGGAGAGTCTGACGCCTTGCGTTTGCAAGAAATGCTGCGATCTCGATCGCAGGTGAGGGGGGTGGTTGGGGTAGGTGGAGGGGGCATGGAGTTAGGTTGGTTGGGGGTTGTGCTGGTGGAGGGAGATGGGGTTGGGGGCTGGGTGGTTTGGTTAGGATGACGTGAATCAGCAGGAGGGGAGGAATGGTGAGGGGGGGGAAAGATGGGAGTACTTTTGAGGATGCAGGAGTGGGATGAGGTTTAAGGTGAGTGGGTGTGGTGGGTGGGTTGGGAGTGCAGGGGAAGGACGAATGAGAGGTGGAGGGGATGGGAGGGGGTGAGGTGGGAGGGACTGAGGTGTGGGAGGTGTTGCCAGTTTGCTGTGAAGGGGGGGTGAAGATGTGGGGCGATTTCTTGGCTGTGTGCCATGAAGGGGGGATGACTATGGTGGACAAATTATTGGCAGCTAGAGCATCATTGATGAGGGATGCAAAGGGCACATCAGAGTACAGAGCTTGGGCTAGGGCGGACATGACAACTGCGGTAACGTTGGGGGGAAAGGGTGAAATGGAAGATGGATTGGGAGGGGTGGTGTTGGGTGGTGTTGGATGAGTGGTAGGTGCTTGAGTTTGGGGCTGTGAGTTCTGAGTGGCTTGGGCATATGACATGGTGGATGAAGTTTGTTGGGATGCTGTGTCTGATTGAGGCGTGTTGATATGCTGTGCGGGCTGGCAGTTAGCCCTTACGTCCTTCAGAAGATTTTTCCTAATAGAGCAGTTACCGGCGATTGCAATATGTCCTTCGCCACAATTAATACATTTAGTAGTAGTGCTAGTGCAGTTTGTATGAAAATGACCTTGGGCAGAGCACTTGGAGCAGATTTGAGTTTTTTTGCATGATCGAGTTTGATGCCCATATTGGTAACATCTAAAGCATTGAGCAAGATCAAACGACTGTTCGAGTCTAAGGTTGCTGGGTGGGATGATTGTATTGAACGCTCTGACACCGTGTGAATGAAGTTTCTGTACCTCTTGAGGTGAAGCACAGAGAATCTTGATGTTGTTTGAATTGTCAAAGCGAACAATGTGGGTGGCGTGAATGTCGTTTTTCAGGGACAGTTCAGTCATAAGGTCATCATCGGTGTGTCTGAGAACATATTTGGTAACATTACGGGCAATTATTGTACAGGCAGCTTTTAGCTCAGGGGTTGAGATCAGTTCATATCCAGCCTGGGAGTATTTGGGCAGGTTACTGGGGGAGAGGTATGAATCTAGATGAGCCTGAGAGGCCAAGGTGATCTTAATGATTTTGTCTTTTGCACTTGAAAAAAGGTTAACAAAGGGAGTTTCAGTGATGCAAAAAGGTCTGACCAGGGTCTGAAGGCAGGGAGGAGGGTACATTTAAACTTAACTGAGAAAGCCATCATTAGTCAAGGGGAGGGAGGGGGAGAGTGTAGCGCATGACGTTAATAAAAAAGAGGCGGAAGAAAACCAATCACCACACTTTTGCACAGATCCCGGGGTGCAATGGGTGTGCAGGATGAGGTGTTGGTGCCGTTACCCTGATCACGAAACTTGTTGTGAGAGCAGGGTGGTTCCAGATTGTTAGGACCGAAGTCCTAGCCAATCTATCACCAGCAAGATGGGAAGGAAGTAGGAGAGCAAAAAGGCCGAGTCTCTCAGGCGCACGGCTATATCTCCTGGACCCCCGGCTACTGTTATGGCCGTGGCCCGAACAAGGTAATGGGGGGGTCCAGGAAGTATCTCCGAATTCACAAAAGAGCAAGGGTTAGTAATAACAGAGAAATTAGAAGAAGACACGAAAAGAGGTAGGAGGAATGATGTGGGTGAAGTTTATTAATGAGGTGATGAATGGATGAAGTTTATTTAATGAGGTGATGAGTGGGTGGGTAGCACATGCCGAAAAAGTCGTTAGGCAGCTTTGATGAAGGCAGGGAGTCACAGACTGAGAGCTGAGGAGCGAGCGGGCGAGACACGCATGCATCTAGCTAGGCGTCGTTTATAATCTATTACACTCCTCCTGTTGGTGATCTGTCAATAGCACGTTTGTAGCTTCCGACCTCCCTCGTGCAAGGCTTTTTTCTGCTGATTACACACACCATATTGGGAGTTGTACACGTCCTGTCTGATTATACAATGACAACTCTCTCAAATCATTCATGGTCTTCTCACCGCCTTCATCAGCCTCTGAACCACGTAGTCTCGTCTTCTTATACTGTAGCACTTCTCATAGTCCTCATCAGCCTCCGAACTACGTATCTAAGCCTATATTACTGTTACCCTGTGTTCTTTTTTTCGCTATTCGTTTTTTTCACTTTTTCTGGCCCCATTCTGCCTTAATGCGCTTTGTTTCAGTCCCTGCTCTTTATCTCATTCTCTGTTCTTTTTGCTTTTATTCGCTGCTCTTTTTCTCTTATCGAGAAATATTATACTGACGAGGAAGAAAGAGGGGAGGAAAGTTAACTAAATTTAATGCTTCAGTTCCTTTACTTTCCCCTGAAACATGAGTTTTCTTATATTTATAATTATCGTCCGATAGGGAATCCAAAAAATACAAGTTGAAAGATGTGTTTATCATTATTATTATTATTATTATTATTATTATTATTAAAGTGGATGCAGTAAGTGGAGCATGAAGAGAGCGAGTATTATAAGCTGGAGACAGCCCTTACCCACCTGAGGCAGCGAAAGGGAAGACACGAGGAGAGGGTGTGGCAAGAGAAAGATAAAACGAGAGAGAGAGAGAAAGCACAAATTTATATCTCTGCTTTTATCTGAACCTTCAATTTGTGCTATACGTAACAGATATCTAATGCATATAAATTTTTAGTAATGATACAGTACTTTATTGCTGATTCTGATTGCTATCGTCCTTACACGTGCTCTCTTCTACACACAAGACTCCTACAACCCACTCTCAGCTGAATAAAACCTTCTGACCTCAGCAATATAAGGAAGGGAGAATATTCCAATAATAACATTGTAAATTATGCCAGTACGATCACTCTCTGTTTCCTATGCTTTACTCTCAGGTGGATCAAAGCGTCTAGGATTAGCCGGGATGGAACACTTGAGTAATCCCTGTCATGAGAGGGTCACCATACCATCTTTTGGCTATAAGAGTAGCTAAGCAAAGATTCTAAGCTTGGTAGGACTCGCTCCTTGACTCTGTCAGTCAGTGGCCGCCGGACGACGAGAGGGAGAGGGAACGTCGGCGCTTTCTTGTGGGTACGTGTTGGAATTTGCTGTTATTAACCATTCAGAGGATTATACTGGGACACAAAGATATATTAGTGGCAGCCAGGAAGTGTTATAAGCTAAAGACATGTAAAAAATATGGGTAACATGTATATTTGTCGGTGAGACGAAGAAGGTATCAGTGAGTAAAGGAGATGGGAAGGTAAGGGGGCGTTGACTCAGTCTCCTGAGGTAAGCGTTAGATTTTGCTGTTTTTAGTCATTAAGGTAATTACATTAGGACACAAGGATATCTTGCTGACAGCCAGGATGTATCATAGGCCAAAGACAAGTAAAAAATAAAGGTAATACACGTAAGTTTGATGAGACAAGGGGGCAGTGTGTGAGGGAAGGGAGCCGAGCAGCATCTCAGCTCTGGCGTCTCAGCACCAGTGAAATAAGTGAGTATCGTCCTGTGGATTCTCGTGCCGATCAAATTGGTGGACATGGTTTGTTTCCCCCTTGTCTCTGTCCACGCAGCAGTACAGATCAGAACCTGAATATAAAGTGACTACTGAGGCTTGTATTTTAGGGTAAGAACGTGTTGGCAAAAATAACCTTAGTTCTGTAGTCATAAATCTGCTGTAAGTGCATTCACGTACACATGCATCTGCCCAAAAAACACACACAAACACAAAACACACACATATACTCAGACGCACACCCAAGTGCACACATGTACGCACCTGCACACACACATATATACATGCATACATACATACATACAGGGAATGCACGAAGGCGCACTTAATTTACCTATATTTACAAAGTTTATGCTCGTGGAAGCAAGCAAGCACATGGTAGTACATATATATTGATGCACCCACATATGTTTCAATACACACATACTGATTCATGCAGGCATTGTTGCACGTACACAGTGATGCACGCACACACGCTGGCACAAATACACCGATGCACACACATGGATGCACGCACGCATTGATGCATTAAGACACTGATACACGCACACGGCAATGTATGCACACACTGATACACACAGACGCTGATGCATACACACACTGATGCACACACTGATGAGTACACACACTGATGCACACACATTTATGAATACTCATATGGACACACACACACACACACACACACACACACACACACACACACACACACACACACACACACACACACACACACACACACACACACATATATATGCACATTTACTGATATGCATACCCAAACCTTCATTCAAACAGGTTCACTATGAGCTCTACAATGCATCCACACGCAGTGTCCCTGCCGGACACACACACACGGTCACCTGGTACACATAGACAGCACCACACACACACACACACACACACACACACACACACACACACACACACACACACACACACACACACACACACACACACACACACACACACACACACACACACACACACAGCAACCACATCAAACCATTCACCCCCACCCCCCACCCTCCACACACAACACATTCACCCACCCACTCACACACACACACACACACACACACACACACACACACACACACACACACACACACACACACACACACACACACACAGTACTCTCTAGTGGAACTTGCTGGTGAGGAAATGTGTGTATGTAACTGTGATGGTATCGGGAGGTTGCCATGGTAACACACAGGCACCTCACACCACACACACAAAACACATAGACACACACACACACACACACACACACACACACACAGTACTCTCTAGTGGAACTTGCTGGTGAGGAAATGTGTGTATGTAACTGTGATGGTATCGGGAGGTTGCCATGGTAACACACAGGCACCTCACACCACACACACAAAACACATAGACACACACACACACACACACACACACACACACACACACACACACACACACACACACACACAATTTATTTTTGGGTAGGGCTGGTAGACCTGTATGATCATGAGAGTTAACAGAGACAGCATTAACACTCTTTTAGTAGTATGACTCACTATCAGCTGAATGTCATCGCCCAACAGTACCTGGAATAAAATACTAGAGTTGCCCCTACCATGAGAGGGCCCGGGTACCATCTAGTGGTTGTAAAAGTAGCTGGACATGTTTCTCGTCTTGGTGGGCGTCGCTACTTGGCTACTTTTGCTAGTGGCCGTATGACAGTGGAAGGACGAGGGTGTGTGTGTGTGTGTTGCTGCTGCATCATTCCCCTGAGGTAAGTGTTGGCTATTTGCTGTTTTTAGCCATTACGGTGACTACATTAGGACACAAGGATATCGCACTGACAGCCAGGAAGTATCATGGCCCAAAGAAATAATACCTATAAGGCTACTAGACGTAATTCTGATGAGACAAGGGGGATGTTAGTGTGAGGGAGATGAGGAGGCCTTGTAGTCCAGTGCTGCCGTTTTGTGGAAAATCGTCTGCTAATGTGGAAAAACAAATGAACGACGAGCATGGATGTGGGCAGGCGGACGTCATTCCACACTAGTGTGGAATTTTTTTCCACACTAATTGTTCACGTTATTTTGTAGGAATACGAGGAATTTTGTCATGATTAAACCAACGAATATGTAGCGTTTGTCTATAATACTGTCATTTAAAACAAGGGAGAATATGTCGTTGAACAGTCTACCTCTACGCACCCGGCTATATAATTAAAAAAATATATATATTATTTACAAGACTCGTGCCAACCATTAGCAGTGCACACTTACTTTGTAATATTAAAGAAATACCGAAACAATGTTGTAAATCGTGTACTCTTGATATACTAGAAAACTTGGATGTGGATAAACTTACTTGTCTCCTGTCTTGTTATTAATCAACATTTGCTGACTTATTAAACTCTCTTAATCATTTAACGTCCTTACACTTGAATCATAATAGGTCTGACATCATTAATTATACCCTCTCTTCCAGTATTCACAGTATACCAAATTTTATGGTAGTTATACCAACAATACATCCTCTGTCATCCTGGTTACTAAACGAAACCGTGTGCAATAATGACGTCACAACCAGTGTGCAATTCACGGCAACTCTGCCTTGTACTGCCTCAATCTTGGTGTCTCAGCACCAGTGAAATAGCAGTGTGAGTGTCGTCCTGTTGATTCTCGTGCCGATCAGACTGGTGGACTAGGTTTGCCTGCTCCCTTGTCCCTGTCCAGCCAACAGTACAGTTTGGGACCTGAATGTAAACTGATAAGTGCGATTCATATTTCAGAGGGACAATGTGATGGAAAAAAAATATTGTATGTAAATTATTTTGTCCTGAAGCGCATACACACACACACACACACACACACACACACACACACACACACACACACACACACACACACACACACACACACACACACACACACACACACACACACACACACACACACACACACACACACAGTACTCTCTAATGGAACTTGCTGGTGGGGAAATGTGTGTATGTAACTGTGATGGTGTCGGGAGGTTACCATGGTAACACACAGGCACCTCGCACCACACACACACACATACACACACACACACACACACACACACACACACACACACACACACACACACACACACACACACACACACACACACACACACACACACACACACACACACACACACACACGTACGCGTATATTGTGGTGGTGTTCCTTCATTTTACCAAGGCCGAGATAGTCGTTTTTTTGCAGCTTATTTCCGGTAGTTCAGTGAAAGAATTAAACTTACAGCTCTACATCATTTCCATACCACTTCTTCGTGACTAGCACCATTCTAGTGTTAACCCCTTGTCACAACGCAAAATTTAAGAAAGAGATTGCAATTTTACGCCAAGTTAGAGTGAACAGGGTATAGTAGTGATGCTGCAACACACTTATATTTGTCCTCCTGTTTACAGGTCAGTCCACACGCAGTCCTTAGGTCACGTCTTCCATAGAGCAGGTAACACATGGACAGCCAGCGTAACTAAATGGCAGACCAGAGACGGAGTGAGAGGATGAGGCACACAGAGAACAAGATAGAGATGATACTCGCAGATCCACCGAGCAGGGACGGAACGAGTTAACAACCAAAGGATCGGAGTGGAGACAGGTGAGAGGGGTCCTTATCCTGCAGTGGTGTGTCACAGGCTGATGATGATAATGATGATGATGAAGACGGATGTTGCTGCTGATGATGTTGATGCAAACTCTAGAATATGGTTATATGATAGTGATGTATTTGATGATAATGGTGATGATATTGATATAACTTCTGTACTACATTTTTTACAGTGTTGGGATGGTGATGACATGCTGCTGCTGCTGACGATGATGATGATGATGATGATGATGATGATGACGACGAAGAAGATGATGATGGTGATGATGATGATGATGACGACGAAGAAGATGATGATGGTGATGATTACGACAACGAAGACGACGACGACGATGACGACGACGACGATGATGATGACGACGATCTTCAAATCATTGGCTAAGTCACCTCTCCCATTCCTTTCTGTTTAACTTCGTGTTTTGGTGACTGGGCATGTGTGTGTGTGTGTGTGTGTGTGTGTGTGTGTGTGTGTGTGTGTGTGTGTGTGTGTGTGTGTGTGCTTGCTTCTGTTCGTGTATGTATATCTTGGTTGATGATACCATAGTTATTCAAATGGTAGAATTATTTCCACACATTCATAGTTTTATTTCAAGTGTAAATATTAGGCCAAGAATATAGGACCTTTTACCTATACAATTACGAGACACTTACGCAATATTCTGAAAAGCTTATTACATCCCATAAATCACAGCACAGGGTTCCATAATGCACTGATCAACGTCTCTTTATGTATCGTTAGGAAGTGGATGAATATGAGTGAAGTAATACATATATTTTGGTCTTTATTTAAAGGTAAGAATTAACCTCACATATTCTTTTTTATTTTAAGGATACAACACATGATTTTCTACATTTTATCACAGTAGCTCTAGGACCGGCCCTGACCGTCTGCTTCTCACTAACCATTTTCGGATGAGAGATGTTGTACTCATATAGGCTTTAGAGATTATAGTTAAGCCAAGTTACGTTCCACACATTGTCACACACCATCACCCTCTCACACCACACCATACCATACCACCCTCCCACACCGTATCACACCACATCATACCAGTCTCTCACTCTACACGACACGAAATCACACTCCCACACCACACAAAATCACCCTCCCACACCGCACCACCAAAAATCCTCCTCCCCTACCACCCAACACCACACATAACCGCCCTCCCACACCACACCACACCACAAACAATCCTCCTCCCCCACCACACCATCCCTCACCGCCCTCCCACACCACACCATCCATAACTGCCCTCCCACACCACACCATCCATAACCGCCCTCCCCACCACCATCCATAACTGCCCTCCCACACCACACCATCCATAACCGCCCTCCCACCACACCAAACTACAAAAATCCTCCTCCTACACCACACCACACCACACCACAGAAAATCACCCTCACACACCACACCACACACAACCACCCTCCCACATCACACCACACCTGACCACACAATCCTCCCCACACCACACCACACAATCCCCCACCACCACACGACACCATACCAAACCAAGGAGATTAACCTAAGGGGCCTGAAGCTCCCGCATCTAGTAATTCTGATATTGTTTTCAGGTAACTCCACACACACACCTCGTGTCACGTCTTTCACAGAAGAGACAAGATGGAGAGATCATATGATGCAGATCTACCGAACAAGGACGGAACAAGTTAACAATCAATGGATCAGAGTGGAGAAAGGTGAGAGGGTTCTTATCATGCAGTGGTGTGTCACAGGCTGATAGTGATGATATTGATGGTGATAATGATGTTGATGCTGATGGTGGTGATGCTCTAACCTCTCAACGTATGAGGTTACAGAATGCACAGTGAGGCTGCATAGCCAGGAAATGGAAGAATATGAGTGCATTTAAGTATTTATGTAATGTGATGAATAAGGATGGAAGATTAGAGGATGAAGTGACTGAAATGATACGTCAGGGAAGGAGGGTTGCTTGTTCTCTAAAAAGCAGTGATTAGGAAGAGGGAGCTGAGGATGAAAGTATGAAAAAAAAGGGCACTGCATGCTGTGATTCCCACTTTAAAGTATGGAAGTGAAGCTTGGATCTTGCTGGAAGGACACAAGTCAAGAGTGAGAGCGGTGGAAATGAGCTACTTGAGAGGAGCATGTGGAGTCTCATAGAGAGACAGACAGACAAATGGGCAGCTGAAGGAGCGTTGTGATGCTGATGTGGATGAGACTGAAAGCGTTAAGAGAAACACTTCGAGGTGGTTTGGCCATGTGGAGAGGATGGCGAATAAGAAAATGACTAGAAGAGTGCACATGAGTTAGCTGGAAGGATAGAGGGGGAGGGGGAGACCGACGATGAGATGGAGGGAAAGAGTAGAAACATATGAGTGCGATACTTGAGCTAAATGGTAGAGGACAGTACATCATGAAGGCGATTTGCTTGTGGTCACCCCTTACGGGATTAAGGCGTCTGGCTATAGATAAACAGATATAGATAAATAGATAGATAGGTAGGTGATAATGATAATATGATATTGATGATGATGATGATGATGAGAATGGTAATGATAATGAGAATGACGGTGTATATAATGATGATGATGATAATGACGACGACAGCTATGATGATGATGAGGAGGAGGATATTGATGATGATTTTTGTCGGCAGGTGGAAGGACGAAACAGCAGGAACTCTACCATCGGTCCAAGCATCCACGATTCCACATCCATCCATCCATCCATCTTGCTTGATGTTAAAAGCTAAGTCTATTTAACCTAAGTAGTACCAATTGCTTCTTCATAAGCTTTCCAGCTGTCTGAACAGATCTGCAGTAGCTTTTAACTTCTAGAATAACTCGGTTCTGGTGCTCAGTTTGGTACTTTTATTTTCCTTTCATCAGAACTGCCGCGGCAGATTTTGAGAAAAGTCCCTCAAGTAACTCCTATTATTTTTTTACTAGGTTTCTAATGATGTCCATAGATCCGTTGTTGCTTTAATAGTTTCTTAGACAACACAGTCTTGGCGCTGTTCTCTGCCACCCTATTATACCATGTCATATAGTGTTCTCGCTCGCTTGCCCTGTTCGCTCGCTCGCTTGAACAATAAATCACTGAAGAAAAGGTGGTATAAAGCCCCCTAAGCCGCCACAGTATTATAACCCTCGGTATGCAGTCCGTTCCCTGCGGCCTTGTAACTTTGTGTACCCGAAGTGCTTACAAAATAACTTGAAATAATTTTCCTATCGTAACTATACTCGTTTCACTTTAAGTTGGCCTGAGTTGTTTTTGTTGTTCTTATTACATCTTAGGCTCCTCTGGATGTGAACCCAGTGTTATGTTGAAGGATTGTCTGTGTTGTGGTGGTGTGGTGCAGGAAGTGAGTGGGTGTGCTGTGGTGTGGGGGTGCCACTTTGCAGTATGATCACAGGGGATTGTATGTGTGTTATATTTTGTGTTAGTATTGTAGCAGGGAAGGTTGGTGTACTCGTATCTCTGGGTTCGGTAGTGTCTGAAGGGTGTATGTCTGGTGGTGGCACATGAAGGATGCTGTTTGGTAGAAAGTTTTGGCTGGCTGGGGTGTCTGTGTGTTTATGTATGTGTTTGGTATAGAAAGTTTTGGCTGGCCAGGGTGTCTGTGTGTTTATGTATGTGTTTGGTATATAAAGTTTTGGCTGGCTGGGGTGTTTGCATGTTTATTTATGTGTTTGGTATAGAAAGTTTTGGCTGGCTGGGGTGTCTGTGTGTTTATGTATGTGTTTGGCAGAAAGTTTTGGCTGGCTGGGGTGTTTGTGAGTTTGTGAATGTGTCTGGGAAGTGTAGAGTCGGGTGGAGGAGGGGATATGTTGCAAAGATACTCTGTGTAGTGTTGGGCGGTTGTTCGATTTTGTTTGTGGAGAGGATGACGCAACATAAGGTTACAAAGGTGGGACGGATCTTGAGTTGAAGTGATGAACTGTGTGCCTCTCATATTCACTTGGTCTCTGACTGAAATTAGTTATGTTTCTTGGTGTAGGCTGTCAGTACTTGTGGTTTTAGTGTCTTCTGCTATCAAGGTATTGTTTTCTGTTCTTTAAAGCTCCTTCGTGTTTGTGTTGGATAAGATTACGGCTCAGCTTGTGCGGCAGTAATTCACGGTTGTTTTAATGTATTACTTATAAGTGGAGGATGGAGTTGGGATGTATATGAGAGAGGGTGTGTGTGAATTAGGGGGAGTGATGCAGAATGACAGGGGACAGGGTGGCATAGAGGCCACTTGTTTGTGGCCACCTCTTACGGGATTAAGTCGTCTGGCTATAGATAGATGGATAGACAGATAGCTTATAGTTTCCATACAGTTTGCCGAGTAGTAGCGATAGTTATCACTAGAATGTGATGTTAGTTACGAATGAGTGCTGTGGAAGGAATGTAGGGCTGTAGTATTGTCTACTTCTGCTACTGATCTGCCTAACATTCTGGTATGCTTTAAATAAAACTCTGTGCCAAGTTAAAGAGAAAGGCGTGTATGTTTGTGTAGGAGGAACAAGAGGCAAGGAGGTATTCTGTGGCCTGTTTTCTTTGTGCTTCCTACAAGACACAGTAATAGTTATGACGGGGCATTGGTGGCAAGTTTGTGAGTCAGCACACACTTACGGCCTCTCATTATACAAGGTGGTCCATATATTACGCCACCCAGTTCTTGTGTGTTGCGGGCACGGCTCAGTGAACATTACCAGTGTCTACCCTGCATCATTATCTATTTCCCACAACCCTCTTCAGGCTTAGCTTTATAATATAGGCTTTAATTTAGGTCCACTGATTGCATGGTGGAGAATTCCCATAACCTTTTTTATGCTTAGCTGTATATCATTGTATTGCATAATCTTTTATGTCCACTGATCACACGGCTGAGCAGTAATTTGGTGAAGCGATCAGAATGTCTTAGCTCATCACAAAAGCCGTCCCCACAACACACAAGACTGCAGAGCGCAATATACTTATCACCTATATTAAGTCAAAGCCACAGTTAAAAAGGTAATGAAACAAGACAGAAAATTTAAGTTTTCATTATTAATACTTCAGTACAAAATACATTAACAGAGACAGCAATATAAGTTATGCATTCAAAAGTAGCATTTGTCCACAGAACATCCTGGACTTGCAAGGCAGATCACACCATCACCACCAGGCTTCTCTCGGCAGGTCAGGGCAGATCACCAGCAGCAGCAGCAAGGAATCTCACGGCTGGGGAAGACACGACACCCTGCCGCCACCACCACCACACCACCAGGCATCTCAGAGTAGGGGAAGACACCACACCACCGTCAGGCTTCTCACGGCAGGGCAGACCAAACTTCAGCAGGGTATGACCAGTGTGGCAAGGAAGCAGCAACAAGGCAGCAGACTCCAGCACGACCTGTGGACCAGATGTGTATTAGTTCAAATCAGTGTTAGCTTTAGTTATTTAATTTTCTATCTATCTCTATCTATTGTCAGACGCCTCAATCCCGTTTGGGGTGGCCACAAACAAATCGCCTCCAAGTCGCCCTGTCCCCCGCCATTTCACTGCCCTGCTCCCAACTCACACCCCCGTCTTTCATATACCTCTCCACCCCATCCCTCCATCTCATCCTCGGCCTCCCCCTCCCTCTTCCCCCCTCCACCTCACTCACATACACTCTCTTCGTCAGTCTTTCACCCTCCATCCTCTCCACATGGCCAAACCACCTCAGTGTGTTCTCATAACGCTTCCTATCACATCCACATCCACACCACAACGCTCCTTTATATCCTCATTCGTCAGCCTGTCTCTCCATGTGACTTCACAGGCTCCTCTTAAATAACTCATTTTCACTGCTCTAACTCTTGACTTGTGTCCTTTAAACAACGTCCAAGCTTCACTTCCATACGTTAAGAGTTGGTATCACAATACCATGTAGTAACTTTTTCACTTCCATGCTCACTTCCCTGTTTCTTATCACTGCTTTCAAAGAACCAGCAACCTTTCTTCCCTGCTGTACCCTTTCAAGCACTTCACCCTCCAAACCTCCATCCTTACTCATCACACTGCCCAAGTACTTAAACGTACTCACATTTTCCAATTCCTCACCATCCAACCTCGCTGTACATTCACTGACTTCACCTCTCTCAAAGACTATCACTTTACTCTTCCCTACATTCACCTTTAGATTCCGTTTCATGCAAACTCTCCCAAACTCATCCACCAAGCCAAGCACCTCACCTTCGTCTTCACTCAACAACACAGAAACATCTTCAAACAACAGTACAGGAGTTTCCAGACACTATCCTCTTTCACCAGGGCCACTCCAACATCCACTACCCTACCTTGTACCTCTTTTATTACCCCATCCATGTACAGATTGAACAACCATGGAGACATGACACATCCCTGTTTCAACCCAACTTTCAAAGAGAAAAATTCACTTAGTTCACCATCCACACGCACTGCAGCCTTCGCACCATCGTACATACTCTTCCCAGCATTCAACAACTTCCCATCTACTCCATATATTCTTAACACTTTCCACAATGCTTGTCTATCCACCCTGTCATATGCTTTCTCCAAATCCATGAAAGCCGCATCCAACTTCTTTCCCTTCTCTAGAAACTTTTCCACTAAAGATCTAAGAATGAATATCTGATCTACACAACCTCTTCCCTTCCTAAAGCCTCTCTGTTCTTCTCCAACTAATTTCTCTGTTCTTTCTCTAACTCTGTCAATAAGTATCCTACCATACACTTTTCCTATTATACTAAGAAGACAAATGCCCCTTTGATTACCACACACTTCTTTTTCCCCTTTTCCTTTGTACAAGGGAATAATTATACCTGACTTCCAATCCTCCGGGACTCTACCTTCCTCCCAGGCCAATCTGCACATCTTCCACATCCATTCTACTACTATCTCTCCCCCATGCTTCAGCATTTCACCACACTCTTCATCAATTCCTGGGGCTTTCCCCGATTTAACTTTCTTCATTGCTTCCACAACTTCTATCCTACTGATTTCTTCCTGTCTTCTCACCTCCCTCCTCCTCCCAGCCATTCCCTAGCCACTTATACTCGCATTACTTCCATCCTCTATGTTCAACAATTCCTTAAAGTGTTCTCTCCATCTGCTCATTTTTTCTCCCTTCTCCACTAGTAATCTACCATTTTTATCTTTCACTCCCCTGCTAACTTCACTTCCACCCTGTCTTACTCTTTTCACCTCTTTCCAGAACATTTTCTTACAGTCCCTCCACTTTACACTCAAATTCCTTCCAAATTCCTCATCCACTCTCTTCTTACTCTCTCTTACTAATCTTTTAACCTCTTTCTTTCTTTCTACATATAACTCTCTCTTCCGCCTCTCAACTTCTTCCACGCCCCTATTTCTCATCCATTCATTGTATGCTTTCTTATTTTGTGCCACAGCCTGTCTCACCTCTTCAGTCCACCACGCCGTTCCTTGCACCCCCTCCGTCTTCTCTTCCTTCCACACACCACATCACATGCTGCACATATTTCTTCTGTAAATATCCTACACACACCTTCCACGTCTCCCATCTGCTCCAATTCATATTTGCCCAATCGTTCCTCTACTTCTCTCTTATACTCTGCCTTTTTCTCATCCTCTTGTAACCTTTCCACTCTCCTTGCAACTACTCCTTCCTCTCGTCTTTCCCTTCTTCTGTTCCTCCATCTTACTTGAATCCTAATTCTGGCCACCACCAAGTAGTGGTCAGAAAGTCCACTCCCCGAACCTCTATACACTCTTGCATCCTTTACACATCTTCGCATCCTTTCATCCACACACACATAATCAATCATTGCCTTCCTTTCATTCAGTTCACCACCCACCCTTCTCATCACTCGCCATGTATACCTGTGGATCATTTTATGCCTGAAGAGGGTATTGGCTATCACCAACCCCCTCCCAGCACAAATGTCCACTAACGCACTCCCATTCTCATCTATCTCAGCAGGCACACCCCACTCACCAACTATTCCATCCACCTTCACATTCCCAACTTTACCATTCATATCACCAATCAAAAACACTCTCTCATTCCTTCCAAACTTTTCCATGCACACTTCCACATTTGTCCAGAACTCTTCTCTCACTCTTCTAGCACGATCTTGCGTTGGCGCATACACACACACAATCGCCCACATTTGTATTCCAACTTTCAACTTTACCCACACACTCCTTGACCCAACTGATCCATACTGTCTTATGCTCCTCTTCCATCTTTTACTCACAACTATACATACTCCTTCCTTTGCCCTCTCATTCTCACCTACTCCTGCACATATACCCCATCCATACTCCCATTCTCTCACACTTTCTCCTCACCATTTTGTTTCAGTTATTCCACATACATCCACTTTCGCACCCTCAAGCACCTGGACAATCTCTCTCTCTTTCACCAATATTTTATCCAAATTTCCCATACAGGGTGTTCCATGAAATGTTTGACAATCTTCAGAAAGTTGTTCTTGGGGCAATTTTGAGTTAAGAATTGCTGCATCAACCTGGGCTAATTTCTCGTCTATTATGCTCAGGTTCTGTAGGGAATGGCAGCAGATTAGAGACTGGTATCGCAAAATTTTATCCCCTGCCACCACCACCAGGCCGTTTATTTTTAAATCCCCTTGTAAAACTGTGGATATATATCGGTAGGACAGTAAATAGTGATCCTACTCTGGTACTCTGTATGGAATTTCAGAGAGAGAGATGATGATGCCACTGATTCATGGGGTTATCTTTAATTTAACAAGAAACACTTTACTTACCTCTCTATTCAGTTTGCATGAAAATTAATGTTTAAAAGACTGATAATATATTCACGAAATTTTCTTCTTAAAATTTAATAAGTCTATCTATCTATCTATTGCCAGACGCCTCAATCCCGTTTGGGGTGGCCACAAACAAATCGACTCCAAGTCGCCCTGTCCCCCGCCATTTCACTGCCCTGCTCCCAACTCACATCCTCCTCTCTCATATACCTCTCCACCCCATCCCTCCATCTCATCCTCGGCCTCCCCCTCCCTCTTCCCCCCTCCACCTCACTCACATACACTCTCTTCGTCAGTCTTTCACCCTCCATCCTCTCCACATGGCCAAACCACCTCAGTGTGTTCCTCATAACGCTTCCTATCACATCCACACCACAACGCTCCTTTATATCCTCATTCGTCAGCCTGTCTCTCCATGTGACTCCACAGGCTCCTCTTAAATAACTCATTTCCACTGCTCTCACTCTTGACTTGTGTCCTTCCAACAACGTCCAAGCTTCACTTGCATACGTTAGAGTTGGCATCACAATACTGTCATGTAGTAACTTTTTCACTTCCATGCTCACTTCCCTGTTTCTTATCACTGCTTTCAAAGAACCAGCAACCTTTCTTCCCTGCTGTACCCTTTCAAGCACTTCACCCTCCAAACCTCCATCCTTACTCATCACACTACCCAAGTACTTAAACGTACTCACATTTTCCAATTCCTCACCATCCAACCTCGCTGTCCATTCACTGACTTCACCTCTCTCAGAGACCATCACTTTACTCTTCGCTACATTCACCTTTAGATTCCGTTTCTTACACACTCTCCCAAACTCATCCACCAAGCCTTGGAGCTCCCCTTCGTCTTCACTCAACAACACAGTATCATCTGCAAACAACAGTACAGGGAGTTTCCAAACACTATCCTCTCTTACCAGAGGCCACTCCAACATCCACTACCCTACCTTGTACCTCTTTTATTACCCCATCCATGTACAGATTGAACAACCATGGAGACATGACACATCCCTGTTTCAACCCAACCTTCAAAGAGAAAAATTCACTTAGTTCACCATCCACACGCACTGCAGCCTTTGCACAATCGTACATACTCTTCACAGCATTCAACAACTTCCCATCTACTTCATATATTCTTAACACTTTCCACAATCCTTGTCTATCCACCCCTGTCATGTGCTTTCTCCAAATCCATGAAAGCCGCATACAACTTCTTTCCCTTCTCTAGAAACTTTTCCACTAAAGATCTAAGAATGAATATCTGATCTACACAACCTCTTCCCTTCCTAAAGCCTCCCTGTTCTTCTCCAACTAATTTCTCTGTTCTTTCTCTAACTCTGTCAATAAGTATCCTACCATACACTTTTCCTATTATACTAAGAAGACAGATGCCCCTATGATTACCACACACTTCTTTTTCCCCTTTTCCTTTGTACAAGGGAATAATTATACCTGACTTCCAATCCTCTGGGACTCTACCTTCCTCGCAGGCCAATCTGCACATCTTCCACATCCATTCTACTACTATCTCTACCCCATGGTTCAGCATTTCACCACACATTCCATCAATTCCTGGGGCTTTCCCCGATTTAACTTTCTTCATTGCTTCCACAACTTCTATCCTACTGATTTCTTCCTGTCTTCTCACCTCTCTCCTTCTCCCAGCCATTCCCCAGCCACTTATACTCGCATTACTTCCATCCTCTATGTTCTCTATGTTAATAAGTAAATGTTTAATTTGAAGTGTGACGTCACTGGTGCATTATGGGAGCAACGTTGAGAGATGCTGGAGATGAGTGAAGATTTTATTCTTTACGGTGTTAGTCTACTTCTTATTATGGTAATTCTTATGCCCATGTGTTTATCAGTGTTTGCTGTCATTATCGAGAGGTGTAGTCGGCTGATGTAAGTTGTAATTATTAGCTATAAGGATGATATACGGCGGTGTGTATCTCCAGGTGACCAAGATGTCCCTTTAAACTCGAGTAAGCAGTGCTACTTAAATCCCCTGATATTCACACTATCTGTTTAGGTTTTAAGGTCGAATGTGATCCTGTACATGGGCAGGCATAGTAGGTTAATTGGCTGGAAAAAATGAGAGGATGTGCGTAAAAACTAATGGGTAGTTTGTTTACATCGGGGATATAAACTCCGCGAGTCCCTTTAACTCTTGCAATCCCTGTGATGCCCTTTTCAGTTTATTCATAGTGCCAGAAGGCAGTTTTATTCAACTTATGCAAAGTCTCTGCTATTGCAGGAGTTCAGTGAGGCTGTGCCTAACCCCTACACTTCCAGAAGTCTATACAAAGCTAAATATAATCATGAGATGGCATAAAAAAAAAAAAAAAAAAATCCCTGCTCTGTGAGTTAAACTAGTGAAGACTGAAGGTATTAACATGTGTAGGAGAGACACTGGATAAAGCCTGATTGGAGATATAGTATATTGAACTGGAAGGACTGCATACCTTACATCCTTCATTAGCCATTGCTGCTACCTTTAAATAAGAATTATCATACTGAAGGTAATTACTAGCAGCCTTCATTAACATATTACTGTACTGTAATTAGGAGAGAGGTTTCATAAGTTGCTTGGAAGTCAGGAGACAGCAGGAATATACCATTACTGTTGAGGGGGATGAATTTGTGTGTAGGCTATGATATAGGAAGCATATCTCAGAATATGGATGTACAAGGTTAATCATATCTTGTATAGTACTTACACTTTCAGATTTGATAGCTTTTCCTTTTGTAATCTTTACTGAATGATGCAATCAGTTCATGATTACACATTATATAATCTCAGACTTCATCTGTGTCATTGTAGTTGGCTCACCTTGACAAATTTTAGTCCTTCTGCTGCTTAGTTCCTGTATCTAAGTGGCAGAATAAGTCAGTATTATGGTTTTGCATCCTCCCCATAGATCTTCATTGTGATTTGCATGATAATCTAGTCTTTATCTCTAGAAACAGCTCAGCATTCAAGGTGGAGAGATGCCAGGTTTTTGTCAGTTTAGGGTGGACATGTAGTCTATATTGTTTGTCTTTATTGTTTTATGTATTCATTATTATTATTATTATTATTCTTTTTTACTGTGGATCAAATTTAGCGATTCATCTCTTCCGTTTATAAATCGGTATAACAGATAGGCTTTCATTCTCAATCTCACAGAAGGTACGACCACTGAGTACTGTACTGTCTTCCTGTGCAGTGTATATTTTGTCATTTGTACTCTCATTATAAGTTTCATTAAAGAATTTGTATCATATGTTTAGTTTCTGTGTCACTCAGTGTGTTAAGTTTATGTAATATATGGTTAATCGTTTAAGTCTTGCCGTTGGATAGCAGTCTAAGTTCTAGTTTTTACTTTCTCCCTTTATATAAGTAGCAACTGCTCTATATTCTTTCCATAGCACTTGTTCATGATTAGCATTAAACTGCAGGCTTAGGTATTCCAAGTAGCTCAGGAAATTTCGAGATATCTCCTCCTAAAGAGACTAATAGGTACATGACAATTTAGTTTAGTCTGTGCATGTTGTTCAATTTCCAATTTTTTGTAACATGTAAAGAAATAAAATACAGTAGAAGTTTTAGCCGCTACCCTTATGGGGCCGCGGTAGCATGGTCAGCATGGTGCTGGCTTCCTAATCAGGAAGACCCGGGTTCAAGTCCCGGTGTGATAGAGGTTTCTTTAAAATGTGGCTGAGGGAAGTTTGCGTAGCAGGCTTTCCTTAAAACCACAAGGCCCCCATACTTACACTTAGCTCACACACACTACTACATACACACACACACACTACTACATACATACACACACTACTACATACATACACACATCAAGACAAGTACACAGCCACCTTCACACAGTAGACACACACACACACAGGGTGGGACAGACACACCACAGGCAGACAGAGAGAGGTATATACAAAACACAGGGAGTGAGAAAGGAGGGGGTTTTATTAAAAAGTCCAATTTTGGTATACCTCCCGTGGCAAAATTGATATAGCCCCCCCTTTAATATTTTTTGGATATTTTCATTTAGTGCCCCCCAGGCCCCAGACCCACTCGGCTGAACCAAATTGTTTGGCGTCAGCTGGAACATGATGCTAGAGTTATGTCGGTCGTGAGGGGGTTAATGGTGACGGTACTGACACTGTCAGGCTCCTATGACTCACTCAGTCGAATAAAATCGTCTGAGTCAGCTGAAATGGGGTACTAGAGTTGTCCCAAGCACCAGAGGGTTAAGAATCTTAGTGAGAGAGAGTGACATACTGACCATTCAAGGGTTCCTTTTTATGCGTGTGTGTGTGTAAGGGTGGGGTAAAGGTGAGGTGGGGTGGGGTAGATTGTAAGCGGGGAGTAACCCAAGGGGGATTTTGGGGGGGACATTACCGGACAGGTCAGGAGTAATTCCTATCTGACCTTACCTGTGTCGTAGCAGGAAGAGACATGTCCCTTCCTGCTACGACACAGGTAAGGTCAGATAGGAATTACACCTGACCTGTGCGACTTACCTGTGTCGTAGCAGGAAGGGACATGTCTTCCTGCTACGACACAGGTAAGGTCAGATAGGAATTACACCTGACCTGTCCGGTAATGTCCCCTCCAAAATCCCCCTTGGGTTACTCCCCGCTTACAATCTACCCCACCCCACCTCACCTTTACCCCACCCTTCCACACACAACACGCATAAAAAGGAACCCTTGAATGGTCAGTATGTCACTCCCTCTCACTAAGATTCTTAACCCTCTGGTGCTTGGGACAACTCTAGTACCCCATTTCAGCTGACTCAGACGATTTTATTCGACTGAGTGAGTCATAGGAGCCTGACAGTGTCAATACCGTCACCATTAACCCCCTCACGACCGACATAACTCTAGCATCATGTTCCAGCTGACGCCAGACAATTTCGTTCAGCCGAGACAGGATCCTAGGATCCTGAGAGACACTATAACAGCGGTTCCCAACCTGGGAGCCATGGCCCCCAAGGGGGCCATGGGACATTGATTAGGGGGCCATGGGCCTTATTGGTAATATAAGATATTATAAGGTATTTGGTCTGGGTAAAACCTGACAGAAATCAAGTATGAAATATACCTTACTGTGCTAGTATAGCCTTAAGTATATTGGGGTAATTACCGTTTTCTGCACAATATCAAATATTAAAAATATTTAAATATACGATCTAAGTTATATAGGGGCCATGGAGCTTCTCATAATTTTCTCGGGGGGCCACAGGACCAAAAAGGTTGGGAACCACTGCACTATAACATCACAAACAAAATACAAAATGCCTTCCCTCCATCCTGAACGTACTATAATTCATTTACATTAAGTAAGCTCGTATTTTCGTATTTTTGCACCTTATTTCATGTATTTTAGTTAAAAGAAAAAAATACTACGAGCCGGTGAATAAAACCAACACTTGTAGACGAAGACTATAATTACCAAACAGTTTCGGTGGACACTGCCACCATCTTCAGTGGTCAAGATAGTGAGAGGGAGTGACATACTGATTATACAAGGGTTCCTTTTTATGCCTGTGTGTGTGTGGAAGGGTGGGGTAAAGGTGAGGTGGGGTGGGGTAGATTGTAAGCGGGGATTAACCCGAGGGGGATTTTGGGGGGGACATTACCGGACAGGTCAGGTGTAATTCCTATCTGACCTGTCCGGTAATGCCCCCCCCCAAAAAAAAAAAATCCCCATTGGGTTAATCCCCGCTTACAATCTACCCCACCCCACCTCACCTTTACCCCACCCTTCCTGCTACGACACAGGTAAGGTCAGATAGGAATTACACCTGACCTGTTCGGTAATGTCCCAACCAAAATCCCCCTTGGGTTAATCCCCGCTTACAATCTACCCCACCCCACCTCACCTTTACCCCACCCTTCCTGCTACGACACAGGTAAGGTCAGATAGGAATTACACCTGACCTGTCCGGTAATGTCCCCCCCAAAATCCCCCTTGGGTTAATCCCCGCTTACAATCTACCCCACCCCACCTCACCTTTACCCCACCCTTCCACACACACACGCATAAAAAGGAACCCTTGTATAGTCAGTACGTCACTCCCTCTCACTATCTTGACCACTGAAAATGGTGGCAGTGTCCACCGAAACTGTTTGGTAATTATATTCTTCGTCTACAAGTGTGGGTTTTATTCACCGTCTTTGATTATCATGCAAGAGTGATTCATCCAGCCAATACTACGAGCTCTGTATCTTTTCATAGCCCTTCTTCGTGACTAGCATCGTATTCTAGTTATCTATAGTTACAACTGAGCATTCAAGTTGGAGGGATCACAACTTTAAGCAATTACAGTAAACAAACAAACAAAAAGCAAGTGTCGTCCACTTGACCTCTCGTCTTCGCAGGAATGCAGCGGTGGCGCCATCTTGTGCGTGGAATGCGTGAAGTGCAGGCTCTTGAGTGGAAGGAGCACGGAGCCACGGGAGACTTAATAATATTCGCTAGTCAGCCAGTCTAGAAGCCTGGGACATTTGCCTGAAATAATAATAATAATAATAATAATAGTAATAATAATAAAAAACAACAAAACCAGTCATATACATAATTCAATATCTTAGTCACTCGATCTGTCCATTCCGCCTCTTCTGTATGAGACGCATTTCTGTAAGCTATTTTTTCTAACATGGGAGGTTCGATACGTTTGATTGAGCCTATCCATAAGACTCCTAAAGCTGAGTAAATGCCTCTGAAAGTTGCAAAATATAAAATATAAAACGTCTATATGATATAAAAACCTTTGTTCACCTCCGGGATTCGATATGTGGCGCCTAGACCAAGTGTGACGTCATGTTTACACTTTGCTTCCTTTAGACGATTTCCTGGAGCTTAAAGAAACCCTCTCGGGATGATGAACATAAGAACATAAGAAGAGAGGATAACTGCAGTAGGCCGGTTGGCCCATGCTAGGCAGCTCCTAGAAGAGTAACTGAACTACTAGAATGAGATAAGGATAGCAAAGAAGAAGGCTCTCCCCCGCCCTCCAAACCCTCCAGCCGAAGCCGGCAGGAAAAAGTCAGAAAGAACACCACGCCGTATAGAAAAACTGGCGTGGACATTTTACAGGAAAGTGTGAAAGGAGAATAGAGACTATCATAGTGTAACCTGAAAAGAAAATTTATTTTTTAGTTAGTATTGGTTATAATATTTTCTTTATTCTATATCCACCCCTTATTTGTCATATGCTTATCTAGCCTATGCTTGAAACTCTCAATGGAAGAGGCAGCAACTACTTTACTAGGTAGCTTATTCCATTCGTCTACTACTCTATTACCAAACCAATTTCTACCGATTTCCTTTCTGAAACGGAATTTTTCTAGTTTGAAACCATTATTTCTAGTTCTATCCTGTATGCTCACTTTAAGTACCTTGCTAATATCTCCCTTATTTATACCATTCATCCACTTAAAAACCTCAATTAAGTCTCCCCTTACTCTACGCCTCTCTAGCGAATGCAGACTTAGTCTTTTCAGTCTGTCTTCATATGACAGGTTCCGGACGTCATGTATCATTTTAGTCATTCTTCTCTGTACATTTTCTAACGAATTAATATCCATTCTATAGTAAGGACACCAAAATTGTACTGCGTAGTCTAAATGTGGCCTTACTAATGCTAGATAAAGTTTCAGTATTACTTTAGATGATCTATTGCTCACGCTTCTCGAAATAAATCCTAGGACCCTATTTGCTTTATTTCTCGCATTAATACACTGTTGCCTTGGTTTAAGGTCGTTACTAATCATAACTCCTAGATCTCTCTCGCATTCCGATTTGCTAATTTCTTTGTTATCTAAGCTGTATTTAGTATCTCCAATGGTCTTGCCTACGTTAAGTACTTTACATTTTTCAACGTTAAATTCCATTTGCCAAGTTTTAGACCATTTGGACAATGTATCGAGGTCTTTTTGTAAGTAATGGCAATCGTCAGTCGAGTTAATGATACGCCCTATTTTTGTATCGTCGGCAAATTTGCTGATTCTGCTATTGACTCCTAAGTCTAGATCATTTATATATATGATAAATAATAAGGGACCGAGTACTGAACCCTGTGGTACACCGCTAGTTACTAATCCCCAGTCCGACTTAGTTCCATTTATTAATACTCTCTGCTTTCGTCCTTTCAGCCAGGATTCTATCCATTTTAAGATATCGCCGTCTATACCGTGTGCTCGAACCTTTCTAACTAACCTTTCGTGTGGGACTCTATCAAAAGCTTTACTAAAGTCCAGATAAATAACATCGTAAGCTTTATCGCTATCTACTGCCTCATAGACCTCCGAGTAGAATGACAACAAATTTGTGAGGCAGGATCGTCCTTGCCTGAATCCGTGCTGACTTTCGTTTATAAGATTAAATCTTTCTAAGTGTTCTCTAATCTTATTTGCCAAAATTGACTCTAACATTTTTCCTACTATTGACGTTAGACTTATCGGACGATAAGCACTTATCGGACGATACAATAACCCCTTCAGACAGAGAATGACTTAGTTACTTTGTTCTAGGTAACCGGACGATTTTATTCAGCTTAGGAGATCCCCTCGTATCTAACCCCTCCAGTACGAAATTTATCTCCAGAGTTGAAGAAAATCGTCTGGAGGAAGAAAGATGAAAATGGAAAAAAGTGTTAATGTGGACAATGAGTTAGATAAGACTGGTTTGGTTAAGGTAGGGTAGGGATGGGACGGTTGTGGCAGGGTGGGGTAGCGTTGGGTCGGTTATGGCCGGGTGGGGTAAGGTTGGGTTAGTTTTGGCAGGACGGCGTAGGATTGGGCCGGTTTTGGCAGGGTGGGGTAGGACTGGGTCGGTTTTGGCAGGGTGAGGTTAGATTGGGCTGATTATGCCGAGGTAGGGTAGGGATGGGTCGGTTATGGCAGGGTTGAATAGAGGTGGGTCGATTACGGCAGGCGAGGGTAAGCATGGGTAGGTTATGGTTGCGTTGGGGAGGGTAGGATAGGTTATGGCAGGGTAAGATAGGGCTGGGTGGTGGTGGGCTGGGTAGGGTAGTGTAGGGCTGGGTAGGCTGAATCAGGGTAGTGTACGGTACAGAAGAGACGTGGGTATAACTGCCGTTTAGTTCCGTCATATCCAACGTCTATTTCACTCAGTTATGATACTGTCTCATCAAATTTGGGGCGATCTTCTCTACGATTTTTGTTCTTCTCCGCTTAGTTCAGTCCTTTAGTTCATTCATGACCCTTGGCTTTCCTTTTTTTTTTTTTTTTTTTTATGTGGTGGAGCGCAGGTGCACGAGGCTAGACCACCATAAGTTCAGAATATTTAAGGGTAGGCCACCAAGCTACGCCCTGGTAACGTCTACACGTCAAAACATATGTCCACCTCTGGGACTTGAACCGCGGAGCGCTGGACGCAGAGCTCTCGATTTGCGGATGTCACTTTTACTCTTTGCTAGCTTCTGACGATATCCTACAGCTTCAGAAAACCCTCTTAGGATGACGGGACAGAATCATTTAATCTTTCAAGCCAAGAACAACTTTTTTACATTGTCCTAGCTGACCGCATGATTTTATTCAGCTTAGGAGATCCCCTGATAGAGATGGGGTTGATGATGGCAGTATTTAACCCTTCCAGTTCGAAATTTCTCTCTACTGTAGAGGTGAAGAAAATCATCCGAAGGTAGAGAGAAGAAAACAGGAAAAGTAATGTAGTGGTGAAAGGGCTGTGCAGGGGAGGGTAGGTTAAAGTAGGGTAGAGTTGGGTCGGCAATGGCAGGGTAGGGTAGGGTAGGCTGAGGTAGGCTAGTGTAGGGTTGAGAAGAGTAGGGTAGGGTAAATTGAACTGAATAAGTATATACAATAAAATCTGGCGATACAACAACCAGGGTCATATGCCGCCGGATGACAACGAGAATAAAAGCACTCGAAAAGATGAAATACACACACACACACACACACACACACACACACACACACACACACACACACACACACACACACGCACACATACACACACACACACACACACAAAATACAATTCATAATTAAAACAAGAAAAACACTAAAACACTAAGAACACTAAAACCACTGTATACTAAATTTTACACGGTAGTGCAGCTGCCTACACCAAGCAAAGGTTTCCCCCTCCACCACAACAAGCATCCTCTCCAAGTACCAACAGAAGACTACAATCCCTCTCCTACCCGGTGCTCAGAGAGGTAACGATGGCGCAATTCCCCAACAGTGGACACCATCAGCAAAAGCCGAAGAGTCAGGGGGACGAAGCATTCCACACAGAAAGTAGGGGGAGAGTCCTCCATTAAAAATCAATGAGAGAACCAGGAATGGCCCATTCGGAGCCAGCATAAAGCCGTCTCCCACCTGCATTCAGACCTCGGCAAATGAAGGGTCCGTTTACCCACAAATATCACACATTTTGTTGGCCCCCACCGCATCCCACCTACTCTGCCAGTGGGAGCAAACAGTGAGTGGTTAGATGAATATCACTGAGCGAGGCAGGGGAGAGGTGAGGATGGGCGAGAGGCAGCAACCTTTGCCAGAGCGTCAGCATGCTCATTGCCCACAATGGTACAAAACCACAAAGCAGTCCCTAGCAAGCTCAGCCATTTTAAAACACTGTAGACAACAAAAGAGGATTGGACGGGAAAACACAAAATGGAGATCGGCAGAGTCGCTAAAAACTGTATAACAAACAGGAGGGAAGCTAAATATCAATTTGACTGCGAGTAAAATAGCAGTAAGTTCTGCGATAAAAGTAGATACGATGGGGGGAAGACTCCTACCACGAATGAAATCGGGAAATATAACACCCAAGCCTGTCCCCTCACGGGATTTCAATCCATCAGTACATACGAGAATCGAGACACTGTGAGAGGAAGCATGTTCTAAAAAATAGCAAAGAGCCGCCTGTGAGGAAAGAAAGGCCCCTCTCTCAGGAAAGTAAACACACGGTTGCACCCCTGAGAGGAGCCAGGGAGCCATCCTTGGTACACGCACAGGAGAAACAAGAAAGGTTGGAACATCCACATCCCCCATGGCAGCCTTCACCCTGTACCCAAACGGATGTGGATAGCGAGGATACGGCGAGGCAGACACTCCCTCCGGAACAGAGCCAACAAAATCTTCCTGAACTTTAGCAAAGACGGTGAAAATAAGGACACTAGTTTGAGGCACTCCCTCCTCTTGAGGATATGAGGGAAACAAGGTGGCACCAATACGGAAAAATTCCATAATCAGTAAAGGCAACCTACCACGCAAACCAAGATGGTGACCTGCAATACCTGGCTTGTGAAACGGTAGGACAACAGCCCCCCGCCAAGAAGCAGGAGTGGACGAATCTCTCCAAATTCTATTTATAAGACTCAGGAGGAAGGACACTGCTTCATCATCCAGGTACATCAGCACTGCATGGGGAATATTATCGACTCCGGAGAAGTGTCATGACAGGGAAAGGGTAGACCAAAGTTTACAACAAGACAAAGGAATGTTGTAAGTCTCTCCGCCCCCAGAACGGATGTCCAACACCTTAATCTCCTCCACCTCCCTAAGCCTGGCAAAAACCGAAGAACGAGTATCCCTACAGGAGACCTCAGCGGTAGGATAGGGTAGGGAACGCTAGGGCAGGGTAGGCTGGGGTAGGGCAGGGTAGGGCAGAGAAAAGTAGGTTAGGATGGGTTGGTTTAGGCTAAAGTAGGACAGAATAGGAGAGGGGTAGAATGTGCCTAGTCCAGGAACGAAAAATATATCAGTTATCCATGTAACTAGCGTTTTCTATTTCGGTAGATTATTTTCTTGTCTGCCTAAAGAATCGTGATGTACGAACAATGAGATCAGATATCGAAACTGTAAGATGCGAATTAGTTACAAAGACGGTATTTTGTTTTGGCTAACGTTACATCGATACGTTCAGCTAAGAGCAACTCGGCAGAACTGAACAGTATATGACGTGCTAGATGAACGCTGTGACCGGAAAATAAATATATATGTATATATACTTCAGCATACAGTAAGCGATTTTATGTTAACTGAAGAGAAGCCACCACAGCTAATGGGTTAAGTTTACACACACACACACACACACACACACACACACACACACACACACACACACACACACACACGTTGCGAAAAGTTTCACTGACGAAGTGGGTGGTTACTGTCCCCCTTGAGCAAGGGGACTGGTGTGTGCGTGTGTGGTCACAGCCTTGCCCTTAGATCGGACTATATGAGCTCTCAGCTCCCTTCCGGGAGGGTAAAAGCTGACGATCACGACCATCAAGTGATCCTGACCGACCCGGTGAATTACACACACACACACACACACACACACACACACACACACACACACACACACACACACACACACACACACACACCATTAGTTGCAACTGGCTGGCCTATCATACAGCCATATCCTATATTCATGAAGTACAACACATCTTAAAGATCATTTATGTCAATCAATCAGTTCCTGTGGCACCCTCGGGGATGCATAGGGCCTCGATGAACTCACACCACCACATCCTATCTTGTGCTAACCCCTCAAGATCTCCCCTACACTCATCTCCAGCTTCCTATCTCATTGTCTTCACCCACGTCTCTTTTGGCCTTCCTCTACCTCTCCTACCAAGTGCCACCCACCCTGGTGTACCTCGTACTATTCCCTGTCTCCTATACACATGTCCTAGCCACTTCCATCGTGAGACCCTAACATATTCATCGACCGGCTGCACTCCCGTTATTTCTCTAATTCTACTATTTGGTATCCTTTCCCACCACTTAACTCCTAATATTCTTCTAAGTGCTTTGTTTTCAAACACCAAGAATTTATTTTCCATAGTCACTGTGCTGTACCAAGACTCGTGTCCATAAATTAAGATACTCCTAACCATTACCTTATAAAGTTTGATTTTTGTATGCACAGAAAAACTGTTATTATTCCAAATATTTTTAAGCATTCCCTTTGCCTGATTAGCCTTCTTTAACCTTTCCTCGAATTCAAAGTTCAAAGAACCATCCTTGGCTAAATAAGTACCTAAATATTTAAACCTATCAACTTGCTTTACAACCATACCTCCAATTACACATTCCTGCGCATTTTCCATATTCATATTGATTATTTCAGTTTTTCCACAATTAATAACCAAACCCACCTTGCGACCTTCACTCACCAAACAGTCCAACACTCTCTGCATCTCTTCTGGCCCATCACAAATCAAAACTATATCATCTGCATAATCTAAATCCAAAAGTTTCCTGTTCTCTCCCCAAAGTATACCTGCACCGGTTTCTGTTCCAACGCGTTTCATAATGTAATCAATGACCAATATAAATAGTAAAGGCGATAGAACACCACCTTGAATTACTCCGGACTTGACTTCAAACAAATCACTCAGACAACCATCAACCATCACTTTACAAAATGTGTCCTCATGCATGTTCATAATGACCCTCACAAACTCCTCTGGTATTCCATAATGTCTCATGATCTTCCCCATAGTCTCTCTCGAAACACTAACAAAAGCCTTTTCAAAATCAACAAAACAAAGAATTAATGGTACTCTCATTTCATTAACTTGCTGCATCAAATGCCTAACTATAAAGATCTGATCATTGCAACCACGTCCCTTTCTAAAACCAGCCTGTTCATCCCTCAGAATACCCTCAACCACCGGCTCCAACCTATTTAACAATACTCTACTGAAAACTTTCAAAGCTATCGGTGACAAAGAGATTCCCCTCCAATTACCACATTCACTCAGGTCTCCCTTCTTCGGAACTTTAACAATTACACCATTCTTCCAAACTGATGGTAGTAACCCCGTCACCCATATCTTACTGAATAGCTTGGTCAAGATCATCTATCCCCCTCCACTTTAAACATGACCGGAAATAAACCATCCTCCCCTGGTGCCTTATTATTCTTTAACTGTTTTACTGCTTTCTCCACTTCTGCAAGCCTCAACTCTCCTGTTTCTATATTTAAATCTTCCTAAGCAGACGGTATATCCTCTTCTGGTGGTATTGGTCTATTAAGAA
Source organism: Coenobita brevimanus (assembly GCF_032717465.1). NCBI lineage: Eukaryota > Metazoa > Arthropoda > Malacostraca > Decapoda > Coenobitidae > Coenobita > Coenobita brevimanus. The sequence goes on from NC_137033.1 coordinate 60,310,118, forward strand.
CTGTCTCAAAATGCTCTTTCCATCTATTTTTAATATCTCGATCTTTGGTCAATAAATTTCCTTCCCTGTCTCTAACTGGTATT
>NC_137033.1:60315200-60318405 GCF_032717465.1 Coenobita brevimanus
ATCGCTCATTAATCAAGGAACCTATGAGAATTTGGGTGAGACCAAGCCTGAGCTCAGACCGTATCAAGGACGAAGGTTAGTATCCGCAAGTGGTAATGAGCTTGAGGTGGTAGGAGTGGTTAGCCTGCCTATAGGGTTGGCTGGTCACACCTACGAGAGTGAATTAGTAGTGGTGAGGAACTTACCATGTACTATTTCAGTGATTCTAGGTTCCGATTTTATTTTCGCTCGGAATATATGTATTACACCAGATCCGTTGTGCATAGAGATCGATGGGGAGAAGGTAGAATTACAGTCGGGAGAGGAGAATCTTCGCATAGATGGTGCTTCCTCCTTGCATGTAGTCGAAACCGGCTTATCAGATGACCAGGAGAATAAGCAGATTACATCAGACCCCTTCCCACTGCCAAACATTGCACAAATTCTTTCCCAGTTAGGAGAAAATACTGTATTCAGTAGCTTGGATTTGAGGCAAGGATACCATCAGATCCCTCTGGATGAGGCGTCACGACCGCTGATCGCATTTTCCTCACCAGACGGTCATTGGGAATATAATAGTCTACCGTTTGGCTTAAAAGATGCCTCTGCTGCGTTCCAAAGGATCGTTAACGAAGTCCTGATAGGACTGACAGGGCGTATCAGTCATACTTACCTGGATGACATAATTGTCTATGGTGAGGATTTTGATTCACATGTACAGAACCTAGATGAGGTCCTTGCCAGACTTAAGGAAGCTCAACTTACTCTTAAGTTAGAGAAGTGCAGTTTTTTCAAGGATGAAGTGTCTTACCTAGGACACTTAATTTCTGCAGAGGGCTTGCGGCCCCAACCGGATAAAGTCCGAGCCATTAGGGAAATTGCTGTTCCTAAGACACTGAAGGAACTCCAATCTTTCTTAGGGTTAGTTAATTATTACCGTAGATTCATAAGTGACTATGCTAAGATTGCTCTGCCTCTCACAAAACTGACTCGTGGAAAGAAGGAAGTGAAAAGCAGTAAACAAAAAATCGAGTGGAACGATGAGGCTGATCAAGCTTTTAGAAGTCTGAAAAGTAAGCTTACTGACGACATCGTACTCAAGTTTCCCTCCTTTGATAAACCATTCTATCTGACAACTGACGCGAGTGGTACTGCGATAGGTGGGGTATTACAACAGGAAGATGAGGATGGACATCTTAGACCGTTGACATATTTTAGCAGAGCATTAAATAAAGCTGAGCTTAATTATACCACTATCGAGCAAGAAGCCTTAATATTGTGTACGGATTGCGGATAAATCGGCCTCTTGTCTTGGGATACAAAGTGATTGTGCAGACGGTTCACCGACCCCTCACGTGGCTCTTTAATGTGAAGGAGCCTTCTGGCAGAATAGCTAGATGGCAGATACCGGTACAGGTTGCCGAATACGACTTAGAGGTATCCTACCTGCCAGGACACCAGAACCGAGTGGCTGACGCCTTGTCACGTCTTCGCAGAGAGCAAAACGAAGATATAGAACTTATAGCTGTTACGAGGTAAGTAGAGAGTGGAGGACACGACACATGGTCTTCTCATAGCCTTCATCAGCCTCTGAACCACGTAGTCTCGTCTGCTTATACTTGCACTTCTCATAGTCCTAATCAGACCTCAGAGCTACCTATCCAAGCCGTATATTACTGTTATCCTGTGTTCTTTTTATCGTTCTTCTTTTTTTCACTTTTTCTGGCCCCATTCATGCCTTTCTGCGTTTTGTTTCAGTCATTTGCTCTCTTAATCTCATACTCTGTTTTTTTTTGGTTTTACTCTCTGCTCTTATTCTCTTATCCTACCTCTTTATCTCTCGTATTCCTGCCACGGTTCGCCAATTAAATATTTCACGGTTTATTATGCAGATACGAGGCTGTAAGTAATGACTAGGCAAGATGATATATTGCAGCCGTTGCGAATCAGACAGACATATATGGTAAAAGGTCAGACATAGACTTACATATGCACTTCTAAACTGAACTGGAAGAGAGAGAGAGAGAGAGAGAGAGAGAGAGAGAGAGAGAGAGAGAGACATGCACTTCTAAACTGAACTGGAGTAAAGATACATAGAGAGAGAGAGAGAGAGAGAGAGAGAGTATAAATTTTTCTTTACAGAACACAACCACACACCGTAAACACACACAGACACACACACACAGATACACACACACACACACACCATCTTCTACTTGTACACACACCCGCCGAAACTTGGACTGTTACACCCGTAGACTTTCAGAGAGCATAATTTCTTATAAAGCGATTTTATGGGCGACCGAAAGTTAGGTTAGGTCACTTTGGGCAGGGTTTGGTCTGATTAGATAATTTTTGGTTGGGTTGGCTTCAGATCGACTACATATAGACGGATTAGGTATGATTGCTTTAGAATAGGTCGGTTTTGATATATTTTGGGTCGGGTTCTATTGGGTTGGGTCAGGCTGGGGTTAGGTTCGGTTGGATTTGGTCATTTGAGGCTTAAGTGGGTTTCGTTAGGTCGGGTATGGTATGGTTAAGTGAGACTGGATAGGATTACGTAGGGTTAGATGCGGTTAGGCTGCATCAGAATTAGTTAGTTTAGGTATGGGGAGGTTACGTGAGATAGTGAGGTTAAATACAATTAGACTGGGTTAGGTGAGGTTAAGTTAGATTAGTTTGGGTTATTTAAGGTTGAATTACGTCATTCGAGGTTAGGCCAGGTTCAGTTCCAGCAAATATGGATAGGTTAGGCAAGACTGGCTTAAAATAAGACTCAGAAAACGTTATAAACACAACCCCCTCCTCCCATCTGATTCTGTGACCTACGTTTTGGCTTCAGTCTTTCTCTCCCTATTTCACTCTCTCGTAAAAGTCTTGGTCCCTGTCGAAACGCCTAAATTTACTGCATTGTCAAAGTGGTTTATGCATTGCGGTCTTTTGTTGGTCGGTCCTTCCAAAGTCAAGTATCGCGGAGGTGGACGTGGTTTTGTGTGTGTGTGTGTGTGTGTGTGTGTGTGTGTGTGTGTACGCTTGAAGCTGTGTGTACTTGAATAATGCCCACATGCACACACAAATTCCTGGCCAGTAGTGTGTGTGTGTATTAAAAAAAAAAAAAAATGGATAGACAGAGAGGGAGGCGGGGTGAGTCAGCATCCATGTTCTTGAGTATCCCAAGCGTTTTAAGCCAAATTACATGCGCTGGGGAGACAGTTGGACTTTGCAC
>NC_137033.1:60318505-60331005 GCF_032717465.1 Coenobita brevimanus
CTCTCTCTCTCTCTCACACACACACACACATAAATTCCATCCCCGTCTATCATCATTCTTTTCTCTCTCCCTCTTCACCTGTCCACTTCATCCCCCTTCACACTCGAAGGACTTTTAGCAGTTTTACCTTTGATCTCTCTCTCTTTCTCTCTCTCTCTCTCTCTCTCTCTCTCTCTCTCTGGTATAATGAGCCGTACTTTTTTATCAGAGTCTTTCATGTACACTTGTTTTATTCAGCCTGGGAGAAAAATATAAATCCTAAGGGAAGGTTGTATAACACCTCTCTCTCTCTCTCTCTCTCTCTCTCTGGTATAATGAGCCGTACTTTTTTATCAGAGTCTTTCATGTACACTTGTTTTATTCAGCCTGGGAGAAAAATATAAATCCTAAGGGAAGGTTGTATAATACCTCTCTCTCTCTCTCTCTCTCTCTCTCTCTCTCTCTCTCTCTCTCTCTCATCTGATGGAACTGGACCACAGGCACAACTTAAACACTATGCTCCGTTTGCATGAAATTCGGAGAGCTTAAGTTATGAGGTAGGGCTGCGTCTCCTTGGTTACTAGTGAAATTAATCATCCCGTCTGACTACACTTGGCCATCAACTGATCTATATCTATCTATAACCCGACGCCCTAATCCCGCAGAGGGTGGCCGCAGACAAAACGCCTCCAAGTCGCTCTGTCACCCACCATTTGATTGCCCTCCCCCCAGCTCACTCCCCCCTCCCTCATATACCCCTCAACTCCATCCCTCCGCCTCATCCTCGGTCTTCCCCTCCCTCTCCTTTTGCCAAGTGTAAATAAACGCACTATAGTATTAATCTCTAGGTAAATAAAATCGTATTGTCTGAACCGGGATACACAAACACACTTACGAACAATTCCTGTCGTAAGTCTGTTAAGTGTAGTACAGGCAAGGATTTTCAGTATATATAAAAAAATACCAACAGCTATACTCTTCTTACTCTAACCTGGCCTAAAACTGCCATCTCTCCATCCTTAATGCTGAGTTGTGGCAGGAGATTAACACTGGAATATAATGCTAGTCACGATGAAGTGCTATGGAAAGGATGTAGAGTCGCAGCATAACACGAGTATAATGCTAGTCACGATGAAGTGCCATGGAAAGGATGTAGAGCCGCAGCATTGTCTTCTTCTACCACTGAGCTACGTGAAATATGCTGCGGAAGGACGAAAATCTGGGCCAAGTTAGAGTAAAAGGAGTATAGTTTATCACAACAGATATGGTGGATTATTTCTCCCAGTGCATCAACCTTCACCTCATACAAGTCCATGTTTAGTTAGATCAGAAGGTGGATTTGAATATACTCCTTTTACTCTGACTTGGCCTAAAACTGCCATCTCTCCATATTGAGTTCTGAGTTATAACAAGAGATTAACACTAAAATATGATGCTAGTCACGAAGAAGTTCTATGGAGAGGATGTAGAGCCACAGAACTGCCCTTTACTTGGCCTAAAACTGCCATCTCTCCATACTGAGTTCTGGGTTATAACAAGAGATTATTAATAAAACATGATGCTAGTCACGAAGAAGTTCTATGGAGAGGATGAAAAGCCACAGAACTTCATATAGTGTTCTGAGTTATATCAACAGCTTAACACCAAAAAATGATGCTAATCACGAAGAAGTTCCATGGATAGGATGCAGAGCCCCAGACCTGTCTTTTGCTGGGCCAGATCTAGGTGACATCAGGTGCAAGGGGACGAACACACGGGGTAAGTTAGAGTACAAACAGCACAGCCACCTTAAAGACTCCTTCCTGTCTCATAACTAAGGCTCACTGAATGTCACGTCACCACGACTTTGTATTAATATTGTGCCAGTGACCCAGTTCCGTCAGGTGAAGACAAATTAATTATAGCGCTACAATCCGTCACCAAAGCCAGTGCTATCATCGTACCTTTGACGCCTTTTGTGTTAATTATGTTTAAGCTTCAAACAGCAGTATATCTATCTATCTATCTATCTATTGCCAGACGCCATAATCCCGTAAGGGGTGGCCATTTGACTTTGAGTTATTTGTTTTACGGGGAGGGGCACTAACCCTCCACCAACCCACTTGCTGACACGTTGGGAGCACGTATGGTTTAGTTATATGGTTACCACCCAGCGTTGTAAATGTTTTTTTGGCTTACAGGAAACCATTTGGCTTGTCACTCAATGTAAAGCCACCTGTAAAGGAAAGAAAAGCATTAAGTAGTGACAGGAAAGATGGGAGAAATAGGAAGAGAGGAGGGCAGGCACAGAAAAAGAATGATAAAGGCTAAGGAAGAAGCAGGCAGCACCACATCAAGTGAGTGGATGATGGCCGCCACCACCTACCGCTAGCAGTAAATCACAAAGGCCTAATTAGAGTACGCACAGGACATGACCCTCATTAACAAGGGAGGCTTAACCAGGTCACCTCTAGTAGAAATCATCACTAAATATATATAGAACATTTATCGCCTATTAAATTAATTACTCGATGCTAATGATATGCTGATGTGCTAATGATGTGCTAATGATGTGATGATGTGCTAATGAGGTGCTTATGATGTGCTGATGATATGCTAATGATTTTTTTTTTTTTTATGTGTCCTACTCTGGGCATAGGCTTCATAGCCTGCTATCAAGGCCCAGCTGTCCTCCTACATACCATACACCTCTACATGTCACCACTTCGGCTCTAACCCCCACCGTCCATATTGAATACGTCCTAGGGCTGTCTCATACAGGACTGGTGTATTGGTATTAGCGGGGGTATTTTTACGACATGTCGGTGGGACTTCTGGTAGATCAGTAAAGTCTGATTTAATGAAATTCAAATCCTTAAACTATTCTCTGCCCCAGCCGGGATTCGAACCTGGGTCCGTTAGGACTGCAGGCCACCTCTCTACCGATTGAGCCACCGCCTCCCCATGTGCTAATGATATGATGATGATGCGTTAATGATGTGCTAATGATATGCTAATGATGTGCTAATGATATGCTAATGATATGCTAATGATATGCTGATGATATGCTAATGATATGCTCATGATATGCTGATGATATGCTAATGTTATGCTAATGATGTGCTAATGATATGCTGATGATATGCTGATGTCCCAATGATATGCTTATGATGTGCTAATGATGTGCTGATGATATGCTAATGATGTGCTAATGATATGCTAATGATGTTAATGATATGCTAATGATTTGTTAATGATATGCTAATGCTGTGCTAATGCTGTGCTAATGATATGCTAATGATGTGCTAATGATGTCCTAATGATATGCAAATATGCTAATGATATGGTAATGATATGCTGATATGGTAATGATATGCTGATATGGTAATGATATGCTAATGATATGGTAATGATATGCTAATGATATGCTAATGATGTGCTAATGATATGCTAATGATATGCTGATATGCTAATGATATGCTAATGATATGCTCAATGCCATCAATCAACCGAAGTAATGCTAATCATGCTGCCTGGTAAGCATGTGTATTATTTTCCCGGACTGAGGCCAGCATGAGAGGGTGATGTGTAGTGGTAATGTGTAGTGAGGTGATATAGTGTAGTGGGTGATGTGTAGTGGTAATGTGTAGTGAGGTGATATAGTGTAGTGGGTGATGTGTAGTGGTAATGTGTAGTGAGGTGATATAGTGTAGTGGGTGATGTGTAGTGGTAATGTGTAGTGAGGTGATATAGTGTAGTGGGTGATGTGTAGTGGTAATGTGTAGTGAGGTGATATAGTGTAGTGGGTGATGTGTAGTGGTAATGTGTAGTGAGGTGATATAGTGTAGTGGGCGATGTGTAGTGGTAATGTGTAGTCAGGTGATATAGTGTAGTGGGTGATGTGTAGTGGTAATGTGTAGTGAGGTGATATAGTGTAGTGGGTGATGTGTAGTGGTAATGTGTAGTGAGGTGATATAGTGTAGTGGTAATGTGTAGTGAGGTGATATAGTGTAGTGGGTGATGTGTAGTGGTAATGTGTAGTGTGGTGATATAGTGTAGTGGGTGATGTGTAGTGGTAATGTGTAGTGAGGTGATATAGTGTAGTGGGTGATGTGTAGTGGTAATGTGTAGTGAGGTGATATAGTGTAGTGGGTGATGTGTAGTGGTAATGTGTAGTGAGGTGATATAGTGTAGTGGGTGATGTGTAGTGGTAATGTGTAGTGAGGTGATATAGTGTAGTGGGTGATGTGTAGTGGTAATGTGTAGTGAGGTGATATAGTGTAGTGGGTGATGTGTAGTGGTAATGTGTAGTGAGGTGATATAGTGTAGTGGGTGATGTGTAGTGGTAATGTGTAGTGAGGTGATATAGTGTAGTGGGTGATGTGTAGTGGTAATGTGTAGTGAGGTGATATAGTGTAGTGGGTGATGTGTAGTGGTAATGTGTAGTGAGGTGATATAGTGTAGTGGGTGATGTGTAGTGGTAATGTGTAGTGAGGTGATATAGTGTAGTGGCAATGACTTAATTGTGTCAATAACAACAAGTGTTTACTGTACTGCCACACCCTCCAACACACACCACTAAACTACACACAGATATTTGGTTTATAGAGTTGCGTGGCAGTAATTAGCTGGGATTAGCAGAAGGAGAGAGGCAGGGCCAGCACCGCTGAATGTCTCCCCCCTCACTTCTAAAACCACACGGAGAGAGAGAGAGAGAGAGAGAGAGAGAGAGAGAGAGAGAGAGAGAGAGAGAGAATTTAATGTATTTCTGATTATTTCGTTCTTAATTAATAAAAGACTGAGTTGGTTATATTAACTGTGTAGCAGCAAATGAAGAGAACGCGAGGTGGATTAATACAGGTACTACTACTACTACTTTTAATAATAATAATAATAATAATAACACAACAGGAGTGACCAAACCACACAAATAAAGCGTCACACAACACTGTACACAACCGCGTCCCGAAATTCTCTCTCTCTCTCTCTCTCTCTGCTATTCCGGTGTACAGTGCTGCATTTTACAGGCAGCAAAATAAACACAACAAAGTCTGCCAATCACCAGTGCCCTCAACACTCCTCTTCGATTTAGTTTATACCCATTTTTTGTTGTGGGTTTGTAGGTATTTTGTTATCTTTATTTTTATTTATTTATTTAAGGGATAGAAGGCATGGTTATTATTATTATTTAGGTATGATTTAGACGTGGGAAATAATTTAACACTCGTGCACACTCACATTCTCTCTCTCTCTCTCTCTCTCTCTCTCTCTCTTATTAATGTCTTCCTTTCCGGGAGAGGGTAAGATTACTAAGCAAATCCCAAGGAAGGGAAAGAGGATATGTAAGTAAGAGGGAGAGAGGAAGGGAAGGAAGATGGAGGGTGGAGAGGGAGGAAGAGGTTAATGAGAGAGAGAGAGAGAGAGAGAGAGAGAGAGAGAGAGAGAGAGAGAGAGAGAGAGAGAGAGAGAGAGAATACCCACTGACGTACCAAAATGTGAAAGAGGAAATCAGTGAGAGAAAGAGAGGTGCCTACTGTTGCCTCAAAATCAATATATTACGCAGAAAATTGACCAAAATTGCAAGCGAGTTATTACATAGCTCAATATCCTCCCACGTTAAGTACCTCTCTCTCTCTCTCTCTCTCTCTCTCTCTCACACACACACACACACACACACACACACACACACACACACAAGAATACACACGAACACACCCCAGTGCATCCCCCCATCCCACAAGCGTCCTTCCTCCCGCCTCTCCTGCACCTCCACTCCCTCTAACATTCCGTCAATCAGGATGTGTCTGCACAGGAATGGTCCAAATCCAACCGGACTCCAAATCCACCCGGACTCCAAATCCACCCGGACTCCAAATCCACCTGGACTCCAAATCCACCTGGACTCCAAATCCACCCGGACTCCAAATCCACCTGGACTCCAAATCCACCCGGACTCCAAATCCACCCGGACTCCAAATCCACCAGGACTCCAAATCCACCTGGACTCCAAATACACCAGGACTCCAAATACACCAGGACTCCAAATACACCAGGACTCCAAATCCACCAGGACTCCAAATCCACCAGGACTCCAAATCCACCAGGACTCCAAATCCACCCGGACTCCAAATCCACCCGGACTTCAAATCCACCGCGCACTCCAAATCCACTAGGACTCCAAATCCACCCGGACTCCAAATCCACCCCGGACTGCAAATCTTCGTTAACTGCCACGTAGCAATTCAACAAGGAAGATATTCATTCCCTGACCTAACCTAACCTACCCTGACCTAAGGCGTGGTACTTTAGCCTAACGTAACCTAAACTGATTCTCTAAGTTAGCCTAACCTTCCCTAACTTAGCTATTTCCAACTCTAACCTATCCTGCCCTACCCTAACTAACCCTAGCCAAACCTAACTCACCCTACCCTACCCTAACGTCATGTACCCTCAACTAACCTAAACCATCCTAACTTAACCTAACTTACGCCAAATCTAAACCATCCTAACTTAACCTAACTTACGCCAAATCTAAACCATCCTAACTTAACCTAACTTACGCCAAATCTAAACCGTCCTAACTTAACGTAACTTACGCCAAATCTAAACCATCCTAACTTAACCTAACTTACGCCAAATCTAAACCATCCTAACTTAACCTAACTTACGCCAAATCTAAACCATCCTAACTTAACCTAACTTACGCCAAATCTAAACCATCCTAACTTAACCTAACTTACGCCAAATCTAAACCATCCTAACTTAACTTACGCCAAATCTAAACCATCCTAACTTAACCTAACTTACGCCAAATCTAAACCATCCTAACTTAACCTAACTTACGCCAAATCTAAACCATCCTAACTTAACCTAACTTACGCCAAATCTAAACCATCCTAACTTAACCTAACTTACGCCAAATCTAAACCATCCTAACTTAACCTAACTTACGCCAAATCTAAACCATCCTAACTTAAACCTAACTTACGCCAAATCTAAACCATCCTAACTTAACCTAACTTACGCCAAATCTAAACCATCCTAACTTAACCTAACTTACGCCGATGCAGCCACGTCTTAGGAACTCCGGTGAGGGACAGACAGCAGTTCATCAGAGGGAGTCGTTCCTGCCTTGACCTGGCGTAGGGAAGCCTCACGTCAGCACACAAACCCAGGTCAGCAAATACCGTCAGCACGTCAGGAGGCAATGTCATGGGGGGGGGGGTGCTGCTGAAGGCTTGATGACATATTGTAAGTGAATTAAATTGGTTGCTGAGATCAACTGGATTTACTTGACAGACAGACTGAGGGAGACTTTGTGGCTGCATAATATTGTCAAAAATACTGAATATTAAGAGGCTATGAGGTGTGTGTGTGTGTGTGTAACAATTCATGCATGGCGTGGATTGCGTGCAACACGAAAATGGCCTGTGAATTCCATCCCCGCTCTCCGCATATCTCAGGTACAAAACAGTCATTATGGCGGTAAACTGCAGTGTTGTTATTTGTGGCGGTCATTACAGAGCACAGTGGCCAGGCAGGGTCATGGCAGCCTACACAATGCTGTAATATCACAATACAAGAATACAGATCTAGACCACATTTGTAATACTAAAAAAAAAGACATAAATTCGTAGTTTCTTACTGGTATTACTTCTGGGAAGGAGGAGAACTACGGGATTAGCACTACAAGCTACTACACGGTCGAGGTTTGTATTATTATTATTATTATCATCATCATCATGATTAGTTTTCCCGCCAAAGGAGGATACACTTTAGCCACAAACAGCAACACGGGATGATGGTCTACCGCACGAATAACACATCAAAATCTGTGCAACGAAATATTTTGCACACTGGCTGCGTGCATGGCCGCAAACAGTAAAAATTCTTAAAATCCAGTGATTTGTGTATTGCCAATCGATAGGCGCGCACAGAGAACGGATTGAACAGTGGAACAAAGTACGTCTAATGCAGCTGCAAACTCAACTTGCTCCTGAACACCTCGACGAAAGAAGCCACACCCACCTATACACTCTCCACGGCACCCACTTCAGACCCTAAACCCCTTCTTCGTCACTACGCAAGCAATGTAAGTGAAACCTACGCAAGCAATGTAAGTGAAACCTACGCAAGCAATGTAAGTGAAACCTACGCAAGCAATGTAAGAAACCTACGCAAGCAATGTAAGTGAAACCTGGCAGTCCGTGACCGTAGAGTTTTTGCAATTAGGGTGAGCCTGAACCCCTCTGTCATTACGCATGCAATGACACTGAAACCTGAAGTACGTGACCATAGAGTTTTATCAATCATGGTGACAGTTTTTTAAAAGTTACTAATAAAGTAATATTCATAGATATAATATTATCTCCTGATATAACAGATATAACTGATAATACATATAAAGAGAACAGAACAAAATAAGGGAGTAGAACACATTACCTATGTCTCCGCTTCAGTCCATCCACCCGTCTCTTTCTCTTCTTCGTCCTGATCTGCAACAGAAGCAATAACAGATTAAATGTGACATATAATACATGGCGTACTTTTATTTTCTACCATCATATCAATAGCTGGATAATATGTACCTTTCTCTTTGCCAAAACGTACACACCTCAAACAAACACATGCATTGCAACATCCACGCTCCTGATGCTGCCTTTTTTTTTTTTTTTTTTTGGGGGGGGGGGGGTGGGGGTTATTTGCATTATCACAATTTTTCTCTGCTTTTCCTTGTCACTCACATATATTTTGTGGGGCCTCTTCCTTGTCAGTCACGTGGTCATACATAATTCTGGATGCTTCTCTTGACAGTCACGCACGTGATGACAGTGACAATGGATAGCCAGAAAGTACTCTTGAGAGCGCATACCTTGGACAAAGCCAAAAAAACAAGCGATTTACTGGTGTAATTCCTCTTTCCAACCAGACCAATACTTTTACGTCCTGACATAAGCAATTAATTCTACGGTCTTGGTCTGTCCCGCCACACAGGTTCACACAGCGCATACCTCCAGCAGCGCCAATAAAATGTACAATTTCCTGCATCACATCCGGATCCACCTGCACCAAATCTGACTGAAATCCGATAACCATTTTCTAGACATCTCGTACACAGGCATACAAACAGACAGACAGACACGGGTGAATACACAACCTGCTGCCACTTCCTTGGCGGGGGTAATGCAGACCAAATAAAGAGGGCAGGTGGCGGCTGGTGGCTGCGGTGGTGTGGCTGGTGGCGGGGTGAGGGGCACCAGTGTTGGCCAGGCAGGATGCTCTGGCCTTTAATCCCTGGCCTCTTACTGACATTACCTTAGCCCCTCACCCCAGGGGGGGGGGAATGCCAAACCTCTCTCTCTCTCTCTCTCTCTCTCTCTCTCCAAGAAAGTGGAGATCAACTAAGAATTCCTTTTAATTTCTCACAGCAAGATGGAATGAAGTGCTTGTGTAGTAACCAGTCACCTGCTGTGTCTCTTGTTTAATACCACATCTGATGACTTACATATTTACTCTCTCTCTCTCTCTCTCTCTCCGCTGAATAAAATGCCTGTCGTTGGCTGGAATACAAGCGATGGCCTACCGTGAGATGGTTACTGGTGTGTGTGTGTGTGTGTGTGTGTGTGTGTGTGTGTGTATGTGTGTGTGTGTGTGTGTGTGTGTGTGTGTGTGTGTGTGTGTGTGTGTGTGTGTGTGAACTCTCCCAGGCTCCTGTGACCTACTCTCAGCTTTCAGGGGACAGACACACAAACAGAAATACTGACAGACGGACAGACAGCTAAACAGACAGATTTACATTTGTTAGCCATTACTGCACAACAATCATCATATACATCACACTCAAAAAATCATTACAATAAATAAGGAAATTGCAAACTGAAATTCTATAATATTACGTCATTCTGAAAACACGATGCCAAATACATTCACCTTAGTTCCCCTTACAACCTATTGGGTATGATAATGGTGAATATATATATATATATATATATATATATATATATATATATATATATATATATATATATATATATATATATATATATATATATACTGTATGAGCCCAGTGTCCCGAGTTTTGGACAGAACTAGAATTTTTCAAGTCTTTTTAAAGTAGGGAACCCCGGGTAGGGACCAATGACCTTCACGACTATGAGCCGATAGGCGGAGGGCGATACGCTCAGTACCCTCCAAGTGCAATGCCTCGCCCAGCACCCCTGGGATCCAATGGGATATATATATATATATATATATATATATATATATATATATATATATATATATATATATATATATATATATATATATATATATATATATATATATATATATATATATATATTTATATTTATATATATATATATATATATATATATATATATATGTATATATATTTTTTTTTTTTTTTTTTTTTTTTTTCAGTATAAAGGAAAAAAGAAAGCATTTATCTGTAACACAGCATCAGGAGAATACTTAACACACTGAGGCTCCTACGACTCACTCTTGCTAAATAAAATAATCTGGCTTTACTTCAATAAAATACTTCAGGAGATGCGACCAGAACAGGATTGGAAATAAGGTTAAGTTTCATAATTACCTCTACTAACACCTTGAATTACCTCAGCATGGTCAGGCACGTGCTTTAACATTCTCGTACCAGCCAGCCTTCCTTCTGCACCTAAGGCCAATGTGTGGCTATGAAGCGGCACTAACCTCTCCATTAACCCCTGCAGTCCAACACATACTTTGCTGCTGTATTGTGGCCACCAACACAGGACTGTATGTACCCGTGGCAAACACCTCACCAGCACAGAGTTATATTGGTTGCCTTTATATTTCCCACCTATAATGCTGGTAAAACAGTTTTCTATCTATCTATGTCTATCTGTCTATCTACTCGTATCACCAGACGCCTGGACCTCAGAAGCGGTGCCCATGAACAGATCGCTTTCATGTCGCTTTGTCTTAAACCATCAAGCTACCCTACCTCCACCTCACACTATTCTCATTTATGTACTGAAGCTCTACACTAACTACAAAACAAGGATCCTAGCTCATTCCTTAAGCTATTATGGGTAGTAATACACACAACTACAGCATCCTGAATAAGCTGAGAGGTACAGCTGATATGAACAATACAGTCCAAATCAGTAGCTGGTAATGTAAGTTTTAATGTTACGACTCTACCTTCTTGGATAAACAGCCAGCCACAGATACCACTAACAACACAGCCAGTCCAATTCAGAAGCAGGTAAAGCCAGTTCTGATGTGAGTTTATTAGAATACTCCCTTCCCATTAACTCAGCGAAAAGAATAAGCAAAGGCATTTAAAAATTCCAACTTGACTTCAAACCTGTGCAAGTGAGAAAGAAAAGGATATTGATTTCGCATTAAAGGGGAAAAAAAATCGGCTCTTTTTTCCAGTGAGTCAGAAAACTCCGGCACTACTTTCTCCGGCGCCACAATCTGCTCCTCACACGCACACTCTCAAGTCCGCGTAGGCTATTTCCAAACTGTAATAATATTGTTTTTTTTTTTTTTTCTATCGACGGACGGATTTATCCAAGTTTTCAAGACTTTGAACTGAGGGGTTATATCCATCTATCTATCTATATATCTATATCTATATCTATCTATCTATCTATCTATCTATCTATCTATCTATCTATATATATATATATATATATATATATATATATATATATATATATAAGAAGCAGGAGAGGAGTGTTGGTGGGACCTGAAGGAGATGGCAAGAGACAAATATTGGTGGAGAGAGTTCATTGAGACCCTATGCATCCCGTGGGGTGCCACAGGAAATGATTTATATATATATATATATATATATATATATATATATATATATATATATATATATATATATATATAAAGGGACTCTTCCCGCGGGGCAGAAAACTCATGGCATACTATCCCTCGCGCGCCAAAATATGCCCCCGACACGCACACCGCACACACATCGCGTCTTTCCCGCCTGTAAGGACTTACTCACTTAGGACTTACACTGTGTGGCCGGAATGGAACCTACTCCGACATAAACGGTTTAGTTGTGTATTTTAAGGATAAGTAGTGGACTACGAACACCACATTGCATTCGTTCATCTGACCTTCCTATGCCTGCCTATCCACAGCTGTTTTTCTCTACTGGCGATTGATATACGAGTTTGTACACTGTTGTAGCGTAGCGTGTAGCATTAGCAGCCATATAAGAATCACTGTATACCTGCTCCCTACAGCTCTTCCCAAGTGATTTATTTTGCTAATAACACTTGCCGTCCTCTTCTGTGTTAATTAAGTCATTCAAATTTCACCATACTCTGCACAAATAACGTACGAAACGATATTAGCCAGGCAAAACATAAATCGCTTACGAAAAGGTGTTAGGGAACTTCCTTAACTAACGAGAACACTGATCCAAGCTTTAGCCTGCTCCCGCAATGCACACATGGACATTATAATCATTTCATTCTAACTTGGTCTAAAATTGCCATCTGCCGATCCTGTATGTTGCGTTGTAACAAGAT